>NW_020224239.1:0-14358 GCF_003070985.1 Temnothorax curvispinosus
CATACATACATACATACATACATACATACATACATACATACATACACGACGGTGGAAATAGAGGGTATGGACGCTACTACTTCTTAATCAGCTACTGCTTAGTCTAGCTTAGTCTAGCTTAGTCAGCTACTGGGTACGTGAATAGGAAATAGCCCAAAGGTTTGTGAATTGCAAGGAGGTAATTGAAAGTAGACGACGCAGTCGGATATACATTTTAACGCGATATATTTACAACATATTTACATGTGTTTATGAGTATATCCCTGAGCCAGCTTAACGCGATATTCGCCTCGCTTCTTCGTCTGCGTCGCTGCGTCGGCCGTCGTCCTTACCGAGCTCGTCTGGGTTGCTGCCGTCTGCGTCGCCACCGCAGGAGAGCGCTTGGCGCTTTTCGCCGGTGACCGGGCCTCGGTCATTGTCGCGGAATCGCGCGTGCTTTTCCTGACAGGGGTTGCGGCCTCAGCCGGTCCAGTTTTAAGGCGCTTCGCGTCGACAGTGCTGGTACTGGTGACGACGGTTCTTACCCCTGAACCTGTCGACGAGAGATTCAGCTCTCTCTTCCTTACAGTGAAGGTCTGGAGAGGCAGCGGCTGGGTCCGTCGCCTTTTGGTCGGATCCGCATCCTTCTTGCCGGAAAACCTTTCTTCGAACAGATGCGGCGTGGTGGCTTTGGCAAGCTTCTTCTCGAGTGCGTGAGACGCCAGGGTTAGGCGATCACGCGTTCGGTGTCCGGGCGCCGCAACCGGATTTGTGATTAGAAACGCGGTCGTAGGAGGCCGTGTGCCGTTGAAGCCGCTCGCTAAGACGGTGCGTGCGCAGCTTCTCGCACAGCCCCGAGTAGTCTTACAAAGACTATCGCGGGAGCAGCTACAGCGCACGGCGTGCTCACGGACGCCGCAGCCTCGACCCGTCGAGGCTATCAGCACGTGGGAGATAGTCCCGTGCACCTCGCGCAGCGTTACCACGCACCAAGCGGTGCGTACGGCGATGAGCACCGACCAATGGGGCTCGCCGCAAGAAATGGAGGCAATACGGCGAGCAGCCGAGGCATTTGGGTGCGCCTTCCAACTGCAGCTCACCCGGACCACCGTCATGGAGACGGTCGTTGTGACGGCGGTGCCGCAATCCGCGACACAAGACGAGCTGGACGAGGAGGAATTCCGGAGCGTGTCTTCGGCGGAGGACTCCGAGGAAGAGCGAGAAGATGCCCCGGCCTAAGGCCAGCCCTCCATAGCGTTCCGAGGACGGATCGCGACAGGAAGCCCAAGCCCCATTAATTTTCTGTTTTCTTTTCTAGCAACGCGCATTCGCATTTATTTTGATTTATTCTGATCCGTCCGGCGTACGTAGTTATAAGTTTTGCGTTTAGATATAAGGTTTGCGACAGCGGTCGCCGAGCAGCGGCTCATTATATTAAAATATGACAGTTATTACCTTCCCGATCCGATTAAGATTTATTTTGATTAGCGGCAATAAAGTACACGGCCCGACCACAAAAAGTATGATTTTGTTTACTTTGCGCGTGGATCGCGGTAACGCGCGAGAGAATAAGGTGGTCGAACCACACCTAATCTTTAACGCGGTCACGAAGTACCGAGCCCGGAAGATTCCCGATATTTCCCGTGACGCGGGAAATAGCGACGCGGTCCGAACCGGGAAGTCACCAAAGGGGTGACAAGCGAAAGAGCGGCGCGAAACGCTTACCGGATCGCGAGATAACGCGTCAGGGTCACTAGGTGATAAAACCGTGTACGCGGCAAGAATGATAGCGACGCGGTCCGAACCGGGGAGTCACCAAAAGGATGACAAGCGAAAGAGCGGCGCGAAACGCTCACCGGATCGCGAGATAGCGCGTCAGGGTCACTAGGTGAAGAACCGTGCACGCGGCGAGAATAATAGCGACGCGGTTCGAACCGGGGAGTCACCAAAAGGGTGACAAGCGAAAGAGCGGCGCGAAACGCTCACTGGATCGCGAGATAGCGCGTCAGGGTCACTAGGTGGCAAAACCACGCACGCGGCGAGAATGATAGCGACGCGGTCCGAACCGGGGAGTCACCAAAAGGGTGACAAGAGAAAGAGCGGCGCGAAACGCTCACCGGATCGCGAGATAGCGCGTCAGGGTCACTAGGTGATGGAAATATGCATGTCGAGAGAAAGTTAGCGACGTGGCCCGAACCGCGAGAGCGAAAATAGATGACCGGCCGAAGAACGACGCGATCTGACCACCAGGAGGCTAGTTAGACAACCAAGCGTCTTCCGCGGGGAAAAACCAGCGGGTCACCCTCTGTAGGACCTGGGATACCCAGGGAACAGGTCGCCGTCAAAATCGGATGACCCGATCGCGAGATACGGCGACATGTCGCCGAAACTCGATACCCGGACGTCGTCCACAGGGACTAAGCCCGGAATCGGGTTAATAGGGACCACGGCAGCGAGACCCGGGGGTCGCCGTCAACGGCGGACGTCGCGATCGCGACCTAGACATCTTCCTCGAGAAGTTGACCCGGGGTCACCTAAAGTGAGGTAGGAGAAGACGTGCGCACGGGTCGGCGTCGTCATAGGGTCAAAATTACGGAAAGTGGAAAACCACTATCCGGGGGTCGATTCAGGGCATCGTATATATGGTACTACCAGTGGAAATTTCCACCGCGCACACCTGGTATTGCCAAAAGTTGTCAACAGCTATTGTAACTGCGTAGCGGCGAACATCTGGCGCACACCTGTGGATCCGAAAGTCGTAAACACCTATTGTTAACGCGGAGAACGGAAAATTACCGCGAGGAGAAAGCGGCCGAGAACCCCATGGTGGGGGTAACTTACCGTAGGTAGGGAGCCCGAGAGAGGAATATTCCTCGAGGCAGTCTGTCGGGGACGCTCGTAGGTATAACTTCTGTCTCGCGCGTATATCTCGGAGTATCGTTCGAATTATCGCGATTACGTACCGGATTACGAATTTAACGTACCACAGCGTTCGAAACAACCGGCAACGCCCGCGAAACGCGTTACTCGTCGCCGATACAAAAGGCGAAAGGTTTTGACGTACCGTAAACGAAAACTTCGCACTTTGCGAGACGTGCGACCGCCATCTTGTGCGGGAACAACAACTGTGAACAACCATCTGTGTGAATCGACAGTAATGAATAAATGGAAGAATCATTTGTGATAATAAATACGTTGTTAACGATTTCTTACTTTCTACTTACCTGATCAAACAGAGTGTCGCGCCATCTTGCGAAGGAGTCCATCCGGATCGTGAATTATCATCGGGTCTGCTTCGGAGGAGGTCATAGATGAGGACCCCGTGGCGGAAATCTAAAAGAAACAGCATTAATTATAGTTCTGGCGACAGTTTTCACAGTGACGCGGTATCTTCTATACGCGGTGACCTTGGACAGCGGTGGCAGCGGTGATCCATGACATCGGCGATGAGGATGAGGACCGTGTAGCGAAAACCTGAAAATAAAAGAGAATTAGTTAGCTATTTGAACTTTTGATGTTGGGACTTAGCCGATCAAGCGGGTGTCGCGCCATCTTGGCTCCACGTTGACACAGCCTGATGAGTGATAGCGGATATCCGAGGGGAGCCGACGCAGATGAAGA
Source organism: Temnothorax curvispinosus (assembly GCF_003070985.1). Taxonomy (NCBI): domain Eukaryota; kingdom Metazoa; phylum Arthropoda; class Insecta; order Hymenoptera; family Formicidae; genus Temnothorax; species Temnothorax curvispinosus. Next base: position 3,601 of record NW_020224239.1, read on the forward strand.
CCCCGTGGCGGGAATCTAAAAATTAGAAAGGATTAGGGAATTATTTGACACGTACTTACCTGATCAAGCGGGTGACGCCCAATCTCCGAACCTGGACGACATTGGGAGGCGATTGATATCAAGTCCCTGAGAACAGGCGATGGTGAAGAGGACCCCGTGGCGGGATTCTGAAAATTGAATTGTTTAAACAAATTGAGGAACCATAGAGTCATTCACGTTAAAGATACTTACCTTCTCGGTAGAAATAGGGCAAACCGAGTGGCGACCGATGATTTTAGGACATATTAGCGTCCCCCGTAGCCCGATTACATAGCGTTCGGTTACACCGTAACGTTCGCCGATGCTTCTGTGTGCGTGTCAGACGACTGATAGCCGACTCGTATGGTAGGCGCCTGGCGCCTCCGTGAGGCGACCGTGCGCCTTGATTGGCCGGAGCCTCGTGCTCGACCTAGGCGATCGTGCGCCGCTATTGGTCGGCTTGTCGACCCACACGGTGTAAGCGGCCGAGCGCTGTGATTGGTCGGCTGTTGAATCGTAGGCGATTAACGCCGGGGAAGCGACTTGCGCCGTGTAGGTGGCTCGCACCGAGTAGGCGACTTGCGCCGTGTAGGCGGTCGACGCCGTGTAGGCGACTCGCGCCGTGTAGGCGGTCAACGCCGAGTGAGCGGCTCGCGCTGTTCTAGGCGACTAGCGTCGTGTAAGCGACTGGCGCCAGCGGTAGGCGACCTGCGCCGAAGGACCCTGATAGCACCAATATCCTATAAATATTCATATAACGTCCATGGGTAATCTGGACATAATATGGACATCCATAGGATATTGTGTGCTGTCTGGGGAGCGGCTCGCGCTGTGAGCGGCTTGTGCTGACGGCGACTCGCGCCGAGAAAGCGGTTTTAACGCTTTAGAGGCGATTGACGCCATGGATATCTACAAGCATCTAGGCGCTCTTGCTGCGGCGACTGGCGCCTAATGAATCGTGCTTGGTCCCGTAGGGGGTCTTCCTTTATACTTGTCGGTGCGGAATTTTGAACTCGCGAAGATGCCCCGGCGATGCGACGCCTAGCGGCGTCGCCGCGAACTGCCGGTATTGCAGGCATCGCTCAGGCATGTATCGTTAGTGGCGCGAACCGCCACAGAGGGAATACTCATATTTATTTTATTTTTTATTTTTTATTTTGTATAATAATTTTTTATACAATAGTATCTGCCTTGTCGTCCGCCGTAGAGGTGGCCCCGCTGGGCCACGCGACGTAATTTCTTTTTTTTTTGCTTTAACAAACATTTCAATTTATCAACAATTTACTGCTTTAAATGTTGTGTTTTGGTAAAGCGGCGACTTTCTCGCGAAATAAAGTATTATCTGCTTTAAAAAAAAACGTAATATTAGTCGTTTATGTCTCTCAATACTCAAAATAGCTGCTATATTTTCGAACCTTTTTTTGTTAATATCTTTTTAACGAATAACGACCGCCGGCTAAAAACTTCTGAAGGTCACTCAGGAGGGTGACCTTGACAATATATGTCAAGGTCAAAGTCATCGAAAGGTGGTCCGTATTACTAAATAATTATCCAAAATTCTGTTATCTATTTGTTAATGAAATATTACAAACTGTGAAAAACATTAAAATAAGTATTTATCAAATTTTTACTCATTTTTCTGTAAATCTATTATATATTATATAATTTCAATATTTTTGACTTCTATATTGAATGCTATTTTGAATTGAAAATTTTTAAATTGATTAATTTATATTTAGCGACCCAAAAACCCTGTACATATGTGTTTTGGTTGTAAATATATTCAATATTGTAGGTGAGATATCATATTCAATATCATTTCAGGACTTTTGACAGTCATTTTTTATCCTTCATTTTAAATTCAAGCTTTGTTTTAAAAAACGCGCAATGCTATGTTATAGAGCATTTTATTATGAGCAAATAAAAAAATTTTTTTCTGAAATCGATTAAGAATTGTACTGTCGGTCGATTTTTGTCCAAAAAGTGAGTCTTTTTTTCCACTATGCGGCGGCGCACAGGGCAGGCCGCAAAGCCTGTAAGCCCTCGCAGAGAAAAGTTAAATCCTCTGCGAGAGTACAGGGTGGACAGGCGAATGCGGCGAAGAGTAAGAAACCGCAGCCCACCACTAGCAGAGCTACCAAGGCACCTACCGTCAAGAAGATAGAAGTGGTAAATGTTGACGTGGCGACGCTAAAGGGGGGAGAAAATGTGGTAAGGTTCAAAAGAGAAACGAGGATGAAACGGTCCCCGGGTGGGGGGACATTAAAGGCTTCGAAGCCCTAATGGAGGTGGAGACGAGCACGCCCATGGAGGGCGTTGACGTGGCCAGAGCCGTGAACTGCGTCTCTGGTTCCAGCAATGAAGCTTAAACTGCTCCAAGCAAATGTAAACCACTGTCGGCCTGCACAAGATCTGCTCGTGCACAACATGGCCGAGAGTGGTTACGGTTTGGCGATTATTTCGGAGCCGTACAGGCCGCCGCCAAACCACCCACGCTGGGCGGTCGGTCTGTGCGGCTCCGTAACCATCACGTAGAGGACAATGCCGCGTGCTCCTCCCTGTGCATTATTTGAGGCAGGTGAAGGGTACGTGGCAGTTAAATGGGGGTCCATCTCGGCGATAGGGGTTTATCTGCCCCCGAGTTTGAACTTGGCCCGTTTCGAGGAGTGGTTAGACGCCCTGGGAGGATGTATCAGGCGTCTCCTCCCGGGGCCAGTGTTGGTGGCCGGGGACTTTAACGCCAAATCGGCGCTATGGGGGTCTCCGGTCACCAACGCGAAGGGCCGGGTTCTGGAGGATTGGGCGGCGGGCGAGGGTCTCTCTGTCCTGAACACTGGGACAGAGCAGACCTGCGTAAAGCAGCGGGGTGGCTCAGTAGTTGACATTACCTGGGTCAACGCCCCCGCTGCCAGGTTGGTGCGCGGCTGGAGAGTAATGTCGGAAGTGGAGACCCTCTTTGATCACGTTTACATCTGAGATGAGGGTTTGTGCCTCCGACCCAGCCGTGCTTGCCCGCCGCCTAAAAAGTGAGAAGCGGACGCCGAGATGGGCCCTCAAGAAGATGGACCCCGATCTGTTCCGGGCAGCCCTTATTGGACTGACCTGGGATCGAGGCCAACTCCCGGAGAAAGCAACGTTGGAGAAAAAAGTGGACTGGGTCCGGGACATCATGGAGCAGGCGTGTGACGCAGCCACGCCCCGGGACCGTCCGTCCCCCCGTCACGCGGCATACTGGTGGACGGAGGAAATCGCAGATCTAAGACGAGCCTCCGTCCGGGATAGGCGCGCCTGGTACAGGGCGCCCCGGCCCCGCCGATGCGATAAGGGGGAGGTGGAGATGGCTTACCAGAGATACCGAGCTGCCCGGGATGCCCTGGTAAAGGCCATTAAGGTGGCCAAAGAGAGGGCCTAGAAGGAGCTCCTCCAGACCTTAGATGAGGATCCGTGGAGGCGCCCGTACAAGATCGTACTTGGAAAACTAAGACCCTGGGCGCCCTCAACGACGGAGTCCATGGACCCTCAGCTACTGCAAGAGGTGGTTGGCATCCTCTTCCCGGAAGAGGGGGGGAGGCAGCTAGTCCATTCCCTCCTCCGGAAGAAGTACCGGAGTGGAGGGAAGAGCTGGAGGTCACAGAGGAGGAGCTCTTCAGGGCGCTAAAGAGGATCTGGGGAAGGAAAGCACCGGGTCCTGATGGCGTCCCTGGCCGGACCTGGAGGCCCTGGCCGTCGGGGAACTGTCCGGCCATTTGAGGCAGTTGTTCACAGACTGCCTACGGACCAGACGGTTTCCCAAACGTTGGAAGGAGGCGAAATTGGTTCTCTTCCCAAAGGAGGGCAAGCCCCCAAGCATCCCGTTGGCATACAGGCCGATTTGCCTGGTGGACGAGGTGGGAAAGCTGTACAAGCGCATTATTGCTGAACGCCTCGTCCAACATTTCTCCTGGGAAGGATATGGTCTGTCGGACGACCAATATGGCTTCCATGCGGGAAGATCCACAGTGGATAAGGCTCCAGGCGACCCTCCTGAAGGAGTTGGAACAATATTTGGAAAATCCCACCCTCGCAGCGAGGAGGGTTGTCGAAGACGTCCGGCCCTGTCTGCAGCAATGGGCAGACAGAAGGTGACGCGGCTTGACCTTCCATCTGACACAGGTACTAACAGATCACGGCTGTTTCGGCAACTACCTGTGTTGGATTGAAAGGGAGCGGACTACGCAGTGTCCGGACATCACTGCAACGCAGCATGGACTCGGCGCAGCATACGCTTCAATACTGTCCAGCGTGGGATGCTGAGCGCCGGGTCCTAATGGACTGCGTCGGGCAAGATCAGTCGTTCCCGACTATTATGGCAGCGATGGTCGGGAGCGACGAGAAATGGGCTGCCGTCTCTTCCTTTTGTGGCCGAGTCATGGCGCAGAAGGAGGAGGCGGAGCGGATCCGGCGAAGCGAGAGACCGGACCCCAACCTTGCGCCGCGCCGGCGGAGCAGGGTGTCTTCTGAAGACCACGTGGGCGAGCCTCCAGGAGAAAGGGGAGCCCGCTGGAGACGCCCACCCGCACTTGCCCGTCCAAGTCTCTCCCCCAACAAGGAGAACATCGGAGAAGAGAAGGAGGTACGAGGTGACCACCTCTTGTGGTCGCCCCAACACCTGCCGCGCGTTCGGGGAATGGCGGCCCCTGTGCGCGCGTCATAGGATTAAGCGTCCCTTTAATACGTCCGCCAGGACTTGCAGTGGGCCTTTTACAGGCCCGCTCTCCGCTTGGGATCAACTTCGTCCGAGCAAAAGCGTTCATTATTAAATGGCTTAGTGACGTATTGAGGAGGGGCTGGGTAGCCGAGGCGGTGGTGTCCCGCCCCGGCCACAATAGAGGTGCAGTCCTCATCAAGCTTGGTGAGGACTGGTCCCCCTCTCTGACGAGAGGGGCACGAGCCGTATAGCGCCGGAGAGGTGGCGAAAAGAAATAGTTAGTTCTGGCCACCTCCCTAGCTAGGCGCAGAAGAGGACACCCGGTGGGGTTTTAGTCGGTAGGCCATGTGTGGGGACTTGTGCCTGCACATAGAGTCCGACATAACTGCCCTCTCTCTTCCCCGGGTAGAGGGGGTATCCTAGGAGAATTTCCCCATCGTAATAAAAAAAAGTTAAGGCAGTTTAGCTGAATTTAGGCAGTATTATTTTTGTGTTGGTTCGGAAAACAACAATAAAAAAATAAATATTTTAATGCAATCGTTTATTTTATTTAATTTGCTTATTTACAAACCCATAAATAAGATTATCAGTTTTAAAAATATTCATTATGCTCACAGCCAAATAACACAACATTTAACTAGAAAACTAAGTAAGAAATTGGAAATGCTCCCAAGTAGTGCTTACATTAACATTACATTACACTCAGTATGCTTTTTCTTATAATTATATATAGAATACAAAATTAAATAATTAAACTTACAAAGCGAATCATTACAAGTACAATAAAATCATTATAAGGATATGGAAACTTTGTCATAAGTATGCGAGAAGATTAATTATTTGAGCTGGAAAGCTCTCACATATTGCCAGGGTGCCTGAGCTTCCCCAACTGGAGACACAAAATATTGCTTGAGGTAATTGCGCGTACCTTCCAACACTGAGCTACCTCGATTAGCACCAGTCCTACCCAACTCTGTGAAAAATTAACCAGGACCAATAGTCCTCCATCGACCTTCATGAATAACCCCACCCTCATCCTCAAAATCGAGCCAATCATTAACGTTATTAGAGCTCATAATGAAGTTGTGAAGGCAAACAAAAGCTTTAAAAATCTTTTTTGCATTTGATACGGAATAACACAATCGTTTGTGCACAATATGCCAGCGTGACACTAATATTCCAAACGTATTTTCTATGCAAAGGCGAGCCCTACTGAGCCGGTAATTGAAAACACGCTGCTCGTCTGACAATCGATTGCGTCTTGCATAGGGGCGCATGAGGTAAGTGTTAAGAGGGAAGGTCTCATCGACCACAATCACATGTAGGAAGAGGACATCTCTCCCTGGCAGAAGTGTTGGTGGTGGAAGATCAGCGTCACCAGATGCAAGGTCTGCAGCCAATTCAGAGTTTCTCCACACACTACCGTCACTGATCGAACCTGTAAATTACATCAAGTATACTCCATTGTAGCGTTACTATTAATATTATTTTGTCAGTTATTAAGAAAGAACTACCATTACTCACTAAACTGTCTAATGTCTGGCATATGAACTTGTAATTTGCATCACAAAGTGCCAACAGCACTATACTAAAGAATTTCTTGTAATTGTAATACTGTGATCCAGAGCATGGAGGCTTCTCGATTTCCATGTGTCTGCCATCAAGAGCACCGATACAGTTCGGAAATTGCCACTTTAACATGTATTCTTTGCTTATTTTTCTCCAGCCATCAATATCTGGTGTAGGAAAAACAATGGGTTGCAGGGCACACCATGTAGCACAACAAAATTCTGGCACTATTTTGCAGACCGTAGATCTCCCAACTCTGAATTCCAGATGCTTTGTCTGCATGCTTTCTCCTTGAGCAAGATACCTACATAAAAAAGACATTAAATAATATTAAATAGGAAATCTAATTTTAAAAAATGCGAAGTTGATTCGTCAAGGTCTTACGTCAAGGTTAGGCTTAAACAAAGCCTGGGTGAAAGAAGTTTCCGATTGCTGCGTTTTTTCAAATATAGACTCACTCAATTGAGCAAAAATTAAAACTGCTCCGGCTACATCTGAGTATACCCGAAAAATTCTTCATGATCACTGACCATCAACTCGCGAAATAGGTTAAAGTTAAAACCTTGTTCTCGTTTGCGCCTGTTAACGGGCTGTACCCACCACCTCCGACCAATAGACTTCTTCGTCTGAAGCTGAACCCATTGAAAAGTCAGATCCTGGCTCCATAACATCATATATAACACAACAAGTATAATTATTTGCAAATCCATGATTGCTACAAAACACTCGTACTAGCACAGAGCCACGCGTTATTACTACATTGTAGACACTTGGACGTAAGACGGTCTTAATTCTGCATGCAGCCTACGCCCTACTGCTTACGTCTTACTACATACTCTTACGGCCATTGTAGACGACGCTTTACTTTTGAAGTTAAATTCTGAACAATACATGTAATTATACTATTTATTGTTTTTGTGTTTTCTTCAAATTTCCTCTTATATAGATACTGTTTGTAAAATAAAAGATATAAAAAAATTATAATCTGCTTTTTCTTCTATGTTTAGCCTGCTTTTAATTCCTTAAATAATGTTAATTATATTATTATATATACATATAACAAGTTCTAACTTTTATAATTTACCTTAAAATAAACTTTAAATAATATATGTTTCTTTAGAACTTTTTTAAAACGAATATAAAATAACTGTTAAAAATAAACTTTTTAACAGCAACATTTAAATATTAATGTAAAAATTAATGTAAAACAGAAAAAAAATGATTTAAAAGTTAAAAGTTCTGAAATAATTTTTATTTATAAAAGTTAACAGTTTTATTCAATCCCTGATAAGTAATGTTATAGCATATTTTAAAAAATAAGAAAGTAAACTTTTCTTCGCCAGTGATAAATAATGAGGAAAGTAATATTCGACGCTAACTGGCAATACAGATTTATTGTATCTCGCGACGTTTCGACCGTAAAATTTCGGTCCTTATCAAGTGTTATAGTTACATTTATCGTACAAACAATTCTAGTCCTGGCATTGTGCCAGCAAGCCAAAAGTCGAGAACTAAAATTACATTAAAATAAAAATTAAGAAGTTAGATAATATACAGGAGTAAGTAAAAAACAAAAAACAATTTTAAAATTGGAAAACTTACAAGTTTGTGCATCATATGTGAAGTAAGAAGTAATGTAAAAGGAATAAGTGTTCGGAAAGCATGTCAACACCACTCGACTAACAAAAGCACACTGATCACGATCGACGTTAAGTGTATTCTATTGTAGACTTTATTTCTTTTCCCATCAGGGTTTGAAAGACGTTTTTTCTCGAGGAACGGTCCCAAACCCCTTACAAATATCCTACAACCATCATACAACACTTGCGGCGTTTTTTAGGGGGGACGTACCCAACCCTTTACAAAATACAATCCTCTTATACCCGACCTGGGGTGCGTTTCGTTTCACGCATACTGCGCATAGACTGCATAGAGAACCGTTCCGTTTTACTCAATGCGCGCATCAGTGAGTATCGATAGCGCACAGAATTCCCCAGATTCCCACCACATCTCGCGCATTAAACGTGCATCAGCTACCGCAGCTCGGACGTGAAGCATTTGATGCAGAGTTAATGCGTCCGCGGAAAATTAAAAAAAGCGCCTTTTGCTCGGATTTGCGTTGCAGTTAAAATAATCATAGAAACTGAATTGATCGAATTTCCAGTCATCATTGACGAAAGTAATGAAGTTATCACCCTCTTTCTCGACAAAGAAACCGCTGCGAAGGCTAATCAAGGTACAAAATATGTACAATCAGTATACATACATAACATGTAATTATAACCTCGAAATTAACGAAAGATAACTTTACAGATCAACAGTTTTTGCGAGAAATTATAAATGAATACAATATTATAAAGCAAAATGCTGATGGATTGAAAGATACATTACCATCATCTGCAGTGACTGAAACTAACACCGAAGAACCCAGAACCAGTATAGTTTTTCACAATTTAACATCTTGCTAAACAATTAGCGTGAACTTTGCAATAAAATTTAATTTATAATGACTTCTTTATAAACTTTCAGATGAGTCAAAATCAAAATGTATTGTATGGCCTGATGCTGCAGTACTTTTACTCATAGAACAGTACAGGGAAAAAGAATATGAATTTAATACTGGAATAAAAAGGTATAACGTCATTTGGGGAGATATTGCTACCGGAATGAAAAAAGCCGACAAAAAGTATGAGCAGGTTACTGGACTTCAATGTTCTACAAAATTTGCTGGTTTAAAACAAACGTGCAAAAATATATATGAGCAGAACAAAAAGAGCGGTAACTCCCATAGTAGTTGGGCTTTTTATTCAGTAAGTATATGCATATGTGTTTGTAAATATAATTCGTACTATATATATAGACTTACAAAATTGATTTTGTGTTTGAAGGTTATGGATTCATTAATCGGTGAGAAGGTTTATATAAAACCTCCAGCCGAAGCATCCAGCGAAAGTCCAGCATCACCAATTAATATCGATGAATCATCTACATCAGGATTTTCATCTCCATCGCTTGTTTCGGAGGACTTACGAAGTAATAACATAACTAATAAATTACGATTGGAATAAGAGTCGCTTTTAATGTTATAAAAAATATTGTCAATATTTATATTAATATGTATTGTAAGTGCGCCTAAAAAAAGACGGGTTGAAAGTATCCTAGAACATTACATTAGCGATATAAAGTACGAAAGAGAGAGTATGAAAAATGAACGAGACAAAGAAAGAAAGAAGAGAGAAGAAAAAAAAAAAGAAAAATACCAAGAAAGGAAGAAAGAGCGTGAAAAAATGCATAGTGATAATATGGAAGTACAAAAATCATTACTCGCCGTCCTGCAGACTTTAGATTTTTTGAATTGTTCCATTACATTTACAGCAACCTGATCTTTCGGTCATGTAATAAATCGAGGTACAACACAATGGAGAGCATACGTAACACGTCTCAATGCACGAAAAGCAGTTGCTTTGCCTACTCCAAATTTCGTTGCTACACTGAAACAATGACGTACATATCATATAGATTAAATAATGTGACAGTTTTTATTGTAATATATATTTTTTCATGTAAATACCTATAAGAATCAGGAGTAGCCATAAACCAAATAGCGATAAGAAGTTGCTTTTTCTCTGGTATTGGCTTTCTGCCAGAGAGTGCATTATTAATTGCGCGTAATCCTGGACCAATTGTTTCCAGCACCATTTCAAAAGTTTCAGGAAAAATTCTAAAATAACGCGTTTCAGTAACTAATCAGTAAAAAAGTTTATTTGTGATTTTTGGTAGTTATGATAATAGTTTTATACAGAAAACTTTTTCTTATATTATTTTTTAAAATAAATATTTATATTAGTCACCGAAAAATGTTCTTTAAATACTGTTCTACTGTAACCAGGAATAACTCGCTCAACGTAATCCTCTATTTTTTCAGTAAAAACAGTCTCTCCGCGTGTTTCACCAACCATTAATACAAAATATATTAATTTTAATTCACTATTTAATGATAAAATAGCTTCATCATTTTCGCTATCACTGGTATTGGTAGTATCACTCGAATCACTGCTAAAATTTCTAAATTCTTTTTCAGCGTTTTTATTCAACAAAAATAAAGTTAATACAGATAACGTTTTGTCACCCGTAGTAGCATTTATTTTTTATTTGCATCAAACGCTAGCAAACCGTTCCGTTTCCAAGCGCGCATTATACGCACTAACGAAACGGAACGACATCAATGCGCGCAGCACATTGAATGCAATCTATGCGCTCAATGCGTGAAACGGAATGGACCCCTGGCCGTGTGCGACCCTTTACATCCTGGTACTCCCCACCCTTTTGGACTTTGCCTTTTCTTTTCCTCATCGCTCCCTTTCGCCCTTTCTCCTGGCCGCTTCTTCCACCCTCTTTCCGTGCTCCAACTCTTCAGCTTTCCGCCTCCTCACCGCTCCCGACTCTGCAACACAGGAATAACCTCCTTCCTTTCCCTTTTGCTT
>NW_020224240.1:0-2344 GCF_003070985.1 Temnothorax curvispinosus
TCGCGACGGCAGTACGTTTCTCGACGAGAGATCGGCGCAATGTCGGTAAACAAATTCGGAATGTCTCTGAGGAAACGCGGCGACGGCGGCGGATTCGCGACGGAAAGATCGCGATTCTCTATCGACTCCCTGCGGAACTACGTACGAGACAGCGCGCTTTGCTTGAACGAGAATTCCTACGACGCGAGGGAGCGCAAGCTACGACGTCTAGCCGCGCCGGAGATCGACAGCGACGCGACGAACAAGAGTTACGTCGAACGCGCGCTTCAAGAATCGAGAAAGGAGATCGATAAATCGTTGTCGTCGGTGAAAAGTGAGGTGGATAGGATAAACGGCGACGTGAACGGACTCAGAACCACGTTAAGCGAATTCAAGGAAACTGAAAACAACGTCATGAGCGGACTCAGAATCACGATGAACGAGTTTCTGGCCAAGTTCGAGGAGATTGAAAACCAGATACAAAACTTGGAAAACTCTAAATCCACGCAGACGGGGCAGATACTCGGCGCGCAGATCGCGATGAACGATTTTCTAGCCAAATTCCGCGAGATTGAAACAGCGATGGTGACGAAGGAATCGTTCGAGAGAGAGATAGCGAACATTCGCGGTAACAGGGGGAAAGGTCAATAAGGAGGTGATGAGCCGTCTTTTTTTGCGCAGTCGAGAGAGGAATACACGCGCGCAACGATGAGTGCTGAGAAGCGGAGACTTGTTGAGGAGCTGCACGCACCGGCGCGGAGAAACTTCCCACGACGTCGCGTCGTGGTGCGCGGTTACGACGATCTGTGGCAGGTCGACGTGGTCGAGATGCGTCCCTACGCGCGACACAACAAGGGTTACTATTACATACTAACGGTTATCGATGTGTTGAGCAAGTACGCGTGGGCGTTACCGCTCAAGAGCAAAAGCGGAAGCGAAGTAGCCACGGCCCTGTCGAGGATATTTCGCGAGGACGCGCGATATCCGAGGAATCTGCAAACGGACAAGGGAAAGGAGTTCTACAACGCTAATGTGCGAGAGATTATGAAAAAACGTGATATAAATTACTACTCGACGTACTCGGTGATGAAGGCGTCGGTGGTGGAGAGATTCAATCGCACGCTGAAGAACGACATGTGGAAACTCTTCACGCTCAACAGATCGTACGCGTGGGTCGAGGCGCTGCCCCGTCTGCTGACGAATTACAACCACCGCAGGCATAGAACGATTGGGATGCGACCGGTGGACGTGACACCCGCCGTCGCCAAAAGGCTCTTGTCCATAGTGTACAGTCGCGCGAAGATCGCCGCTCCGGGTAGATTCAGGGTGAACGATCCGGTGCGCGTGAGCAAATTCAAGACGCTGTTCGAAAAGGGCTACACCCCCAACTGGACTACCGAGATCTTCCGTGTCGCTAAAGTACAACGTACCAATCCTGTGACGTATCTGTTGAAAGACTACCGCGGGGAACCGATAGCCGGAGGATTTTACGAGCATGAGTTGCTGCAAGTTTCCGACCCCGACGTTTATCTCGTGGAGAAAGTGTTGCGCAGGCGAGGCGACGACGTATACGTGAAGTGGTTAGGAATGAACAGTTCGCATAACTTATGGATAAATAAAACGGCGGTGTTATAGTTTCTATACATTTTTTTTTGTTCGCCTTAATGTAAACTTATGTGTATTTCAAAAACAAAATATATGTTTTATCATTCTCTAACCTTCGCAGTCATACTTCTTCCTTTATCCGTATGTGATTCTATTGGAGAGGAGGAGAAAAAAATAATCGAACAAGGTTCCATAAGGGGGTTTTTTCTCTCTTTATTTTTTTAATAATAATAATAATAATAATAATAATAATAATAATAATATGTGATTACAATAATTTCTCAATATTCCCGAAGCACAGAGCGACTAACTCGCAGTCAACGATGTCATCGCGATCGAAGAATTCGCTCTCGCGTATCGCTCTTGGGACGTTCGCGGGATCCGTCACGGTGGCCGCAATAGCGACGAAGCGCGTCAGCTTCGCGTCGATCGTGTCGATGATCGCGCGCAACGAATTCACGAGGCTGTTGACGCAAAGTTCTAGGTTGAACATGAGGAGGACGGTGTTCGTCGACACGATCATACGAGTCGTAGACGTTTCCAGGCGTAGGGTCGACAGAGTGTTAATCTTGCTAAATCGTAATTTCAGTTTTCCGTTTTCGAAGCACATCGGTGGTGGAGCGCGCTCGTTCTTTCCGCGCTGTAGATGGGACAACACCGCGCGTTTACGATCGATGAGTTCCTTCCACGTTTCGGGCGAGAGTGAGATCTCCTTGCCGTGACAATCTCCTATGACGATGTGTATGTAACACGGGAGTAC
>NW_020224241.1:0-8912 GCF_003070985.1 Temnothorax curvispinosus
GCACGTGGATGCACACAATTCGGGCTTCAAACCTCAAATTATTTAAGAGTTTTCCTTAAATACATGTACCTCAATCAACGTAAGCGCATCTTACGTCTTATTGAGAGCTTTAATCTGTATGTCTCACGATAGCACGAAAGGGATTGCGAAGCTGATATGCACATCTAAAGAAAGATTGCGGCCGGGAAAGTTGCGAGTCATCCAAAAATCTGCGACGTCTCTTCTATTACGTTCTGAATCAAGTTTATAACACACTTGAATTGAGATTGATATTCGTACCGATATAGACAGTCACTGCTATTATGTTAATTTCGCGAAATTTAATTTGTAGCGAACATCACTTCGTCTAACTAAATAGAATAATATTTTTCCGTGTGCAGCCTTGTAAAAACTCTGACGACATGGATGATACAGACAGAGTTAATTTAAAGTATGTTTGCGACAGACCCTCTCACCAAGGAAACTTATTCCTGTTGCATTAAATTAAAATCTTTTCGCCGGCGGCGAGAATTTACAAATACGCAGTTCTGATCCCCTTTTGAATTGTAGACCTGCCTGAGTCTGCAACTCTTAACAATCAGTTTCGTTTTGTTATCGTTCCTACATTGAACAGGTTTTTTTACCATATAATATCTGCACAACACACACACACACACACGACAATATAACAAAAAATGTCATTAAAAGTTACAGCCTGCAGGATTTTAAAACGCGTCTAGCGCTCTCCTGTATAATAAACTTTGAATAAAAAATTAAAATATAAAACATCTTCTGCAGTGAGAATCTAATCCAATTGCAAGTAAACTTCATTCTTGTTCGTTTATGCTACTATGCACAATAAAGGGATACGTATTTTTTTATACGTGCCCAATCGCATGTTTAGGGGATAAAACACCCCTTTAAAAAAAATCGATTTTTGTACCCAGAGAAACCTAATTTTAACGTAGATAAAATTTTAGCGCCGTAACTTATTTTTCTTTTTTTCCCAATCCCATCTTTCTTCTCCTTTACGAAAGACCTTCATTTGCGAGTTTGTATCGATATTCAGATAATTGTATTTTTCGCTTTGTGAATCGGTCACTGACAACCACAAATTTGTAATAGGCGTTGGATTCCTAAATCAGATTGAGAGTTAATCATTAATACGCGATACGTAATAAAATTAAAATGTCGCAAAAATTAAAAAAATACGTTTAAATACGTTTAAAATTCGAAAAAAAAAAGATATTGTCGTACCCTGTTTTAGCAAAATCTGTCCACATTTGCGTTAAACAATTTATCATCTTATAGTCTTCCGAATCAACTGCAGGTGCTGACAAGCCCAAATCTTTTATCATATAAGGATGAAATAAGTACGCCAATTCCTCGGCATGAGCCACACCTATAAAATATTATCATTTAACCGTTAATTAAATCCGTAAATTAATCTTCTAAATGCTTTAAAAGACAGATTACTTTTTAAATTAAATTATATAAAATAAAACCATTTTTGTTTCCTTAAAATCATACCTATAGATTTAAAAACTAAGAAATTTAAAAATATTTGGAGTTGTTTTATGTTGTAATTGCGATATGTGTAATTACAACATAAAATGATATACATACTCTCTAAAATTAAAAGTCGTTAGATAGTTTTGAAGTAATTACAAGTTGTTAAATAGTTTTAAATGAATTAATGATAATACCTGGGATCTGAACTTTAAATATTTTTCTCAAGGGATTAGTTTCACTCTCGTATGAAAATTGATACAGATACGTCGCTTTGTTATCATTATTATTCAACTTTGTCTGAATATCCACCACTTCCATTATGCCACGACAGACGAATTCGTCGCTGATAAAATCAACGTAATTCATTAGAGTTTCCTCTGACACTGCTTTGTCACCAAAATATAAAAATTTCAATTCTTCGATTGTGATTGATATTTTTGATAATGTAGATAAACATCTGGGCAATATAGTTTTCTTGAAATCGGAATTGACTGTTCCAAGATCCTCTTTGCTTATCTCTGAAATAATTTTAAAAACATTTTAGTATTATTTTCTACATATAAGATTGTTGCGTGATAAGTAATGAATATTTTAACAAATCTTTCTTTCAAGCTAAAAAAAATTATTGATTTAAGCACATTTGCCAAAGAAAATATGTTGTCAAAACATTATTTAACATTTTTCATATAGTGTGATCTGATAAAAAGAATGCGACATGAGAGAGATACATATATTACATATACCTATATTATACATAGATAGTATAATACGGTATATGAAAATATACATTTATCTCAACACGTTCTACGATAACGAAACTCAACTATACGACAAACGTACAATAAAGTTATCTTGGAACAAAAATGTTTTAGCAATTAATTATGATTCTTATATGAATTCCAAAATTACGGATTAATAAAATTTACTAACTTTATATAGATATATGTACAATATTATTCGTGAAAATTTTATTTAATTGTAAGCATTGACATGCATGTTTGCTCTAGGTCATCTAATACTAATATTATATTATTTTGAATACAACACATTGTATGAAAATTCAAAACGATTAAAAATATATTTTATAGAGATAAAAATAAAACTCACGTCCGTTAAAGCTACTGCCTATCATAACAGATCCCTCGCAACTGGTAAAACCTAAAAGAAATGGTACTTTAACCTCGCGGCACATAAACGTCTCTGGATCTTCCGGGAAAAATGGATTCGATGATTCGTGATCCAAAGAGGGTGTAAATATCAAGCTGGATTGTTTACGCTCCTGCAAAAAAATATTATCAAAGAAAGTATTTTATTCGCATAGACTAAAAATAGTAGCGTGCATACTATAATTTATTGCACTCGTATAATTACGATTAAATGTTCAGATAATTACTGATTCCGTCAAGAGAAACTTCCGTTCAGTTTCTATAAGCTTTTTTGCATCAATTGTTTTGAGGAACTCGTAAGCGACTTTCGGATCTGCGGTCGCTTTTCCAAGTTTCTCGGCGAGCCGAAAACCTTTCTCCGAATGTAGTTGTTGTTCGGTAAAAGCCCAAGGACACCTTATGACGCCGCTTTGCGATATCGCTTTATGAAATAAACCTGTAAAACAGTCGTAACAAATTAATTCTATTGTCATCATAAAATATTTCTTTTTTTTTTAATATACAAATTATTTTATAATCAATTCAAGTTTTTTAAATCATTGAATCCTTAATCTTTGTGATTATATATAATTTTACATTACTGACAATTTACCTCTCTCTCTCTCTCTCTCTCTCTCTCTCTCTCTCTGCCTCGGAGATTTGTTAGTTATTTTATAAATTTCAATATTTTACTGATATAACTTTGTAATTAAAATTTGAATTATTTATTTAAAAACTACAAATAATTTTTTTAAAAAATATATCTTATTTGAAATTATGTGAAAGAGAAAAAGAGAATGAATTTATTATCTGTTTAATAAATTTATAAAGTATTTATTTTCCATATCCAAACGTAGGTGTTTGTATGTTTTTGTTAATAAAAAATCGCGGTTGAAAATTATAAATAAATTCATGTTTAAATGGGATGAGATTGGAAAATTCTAAATTATTATGAGTGAATCGATAAGTCTACTATATCGATAACATATATTATACCTTTAGCTAATGGAGACAGAGTGAGATAATGTACGAGGCCTCCACCAGCACTTTCACCGAAGATAGTGACATTTTCTGGGTCTCCACCGAATTTTGATATATTTTTCTGGACCCATTGTAACGCCATGATTATATCCTTCAGACCTTGATTACCCGTTGCCACTTTGTTGTAAAGGTTTAGGAAACCTGAAGTCATTAATGCATCTTTTTTTTATAAAGTCGATTCGTTTAAATTTAAAAAAAAAATGGTTACTTTATATATCCCAAGGAAAAATCGCGCGCCATAACTTGTTTCTAGTACACTGATCGTATGAGCGGCAAATATAAATATTAGTCTTGTATACAAAAAGTAAATAACGTATTGTAAACGTGATATAAATATAAATGTGGATTTAACTTTTTTTTTATAAATTTATATTTTTGAAATGTTTAACTTGGGAATGAAAGGTCTGTAAGAAAAAAATTAACATATCCAAGTGAAATAATAATCGTTAAAATAAATACAATATAACGATTTACTATTAATGCCACAAAATGACATACAATGATTGTATACTGAAACGAATAACGTACCTAGAACGCCTAGTCTATAATTCAAGGTAACCAAAACTACGTCTTTTTGCACGATGTAATCGGGGCCATACAAAAGTGCATCACCGGAACCCATATAAAAGGTACCGCCGTGTATCCATACCATAACGGCACGTTTTTTTAAGGATTCAATTTTTGTTGTGTACACATTTAAATAGAGACAATCTTCATCGCCCTCAATTTCGCCTGTAAAATCATTCAATTGAACAGCGATATTTCCGTGTTTTGAGGCGTCTCTACTACCGGACCATGGTTCCGCTGGCACTGGATCCTATAAATACGTAAAATCCGTTCATATATAGAATCTTTAAAAATTTGTGCACACCGTGAGATTCTCTGAGTCAGAAGAAACAACTTTTTCTTTACGTAAAATTGCGTTTGAGTAGTACTTCTTAAATAAGAACAATTTAAAGCTAACGAATGAGCTGTAAGTTCCGCATGAATCAGGAACGGCCTGCACTGAACGTCTATGCTAGTTTATCTTTTTTTTGTGACTAATAACTTTAAACTTAATTACTAATTTATATTATCAACAAATTGTTTAACAAATTAAAAGATTAATTTATGTTACAAATAAATTGTTCGAAATTCTTCGAACAATCGCGCATAAAAATTTGTTTATCGTAATCTTCTTTAGTTTATTAAATTATTGTTCTAAGTAATAGTATTTTATTATTATTATTTCATGTTTAAATATCGCACCTCAAGAAGAATACTGTCACAACTAAAAAATTAATGATTTTAAACAAATCTAATTCAATTTCTGTGAATTGTGAACGCAATTATAATTTTGTTGTAATAAAACTTATATTTTTTCTTGAAGAGGTCAGCTATATGATTCACTTGTCAATTCGCTTACAGCGCTATTTATTGAAGAAATCACAACATAACTGGTTTACATGAATAACGACACTTTAGCCCCATGCAGCAGATTTCGCATATAAACTTGTGACAGTATTCTTCTCAGGGTGCAATTTATGTATAGAAAAAGAAAAACCGATTATATAATAATTGCATGCATAACACAACTAATAAATAGGTTTATCAGTGTCGTTTAATCGGATTTTTCTCTAAAAGAGTTGATTTTTCGTATTTTTCTAATCTCCTTACGACATGATAAGCGATTAGTTAGGCCAAAACTAAAATTAATTAATATTTTATATTACTATTTTATTTTTACATATATAGATAAAGAAAAAAAGATTATATAATAAGATTATATAATAATAAAAGACAAACAGATTATATAATAATTACATAATATACTTGATACTTGATAAACAGATATCGTTTATCGGTATTGTTTAATCATAATTTTCCCTAAAAGAGTTGTGACTTTTCGTATTTTTCTAATTTTCTTAAAGCGCGATAAGTGATCAGTGCTGCGATTCTGTAACTCCTTATACAGTATCGTTACCGCTATATTGTCATTGCGCAGCTTTTTTACCACACAGAAAAAAAGAAGTGTTAAATCAACACTGTATATACGTGTATATACGCAAGAATATATAATCTTGAAATAAGATTTTGTTGCGTTGAACGAAGAAAACTTGCTTAAATGAAATAATTTATATAGTTAAACGAAGTTTTATATGCGATTCAATTAACAAGTAAGAAAAAAAAGTTGAAATAAAAAATGGAAATTCCTATATAAGAAGATTATATATTCTTGCGTATGTACAAGTATATCAGTGTTGATTTGATACTTCTTTTTTTCTGTGCATACAGTATACTTGCGCAACTGTTGTTATGAGTAGGGGAGACCGGGGCTCGTTGGCACAAGAGGCAAGTTGGCAATGCGTTCCGTTTATGTATTTATAGCGAAAAAAATCAATGGAAAAGTTATTACAATAAAATATATCTTTTATGACATAAGTACTTTTCCCAAAGTTTTATTTATATCAAATAAGTATTACAATAGAAAAAGAGAAAACTGATTCAAGAGATGGCAAGTAATTTTCGAGCGTTTCAAAAAATCATATTAATGTTTTTCAGCTTGAGAAGTAAATCAAAGTGACGTATCATTATAGTTAAAAGAAAAGTTTCTGTTACTATACGACATGTTATTTTGAGGAACAACAGTAATTTATTGTAATAAAATGACCGAACTCAAACGTATGTAGGGATGGTTGGCTCATATCAAGACACGCTTAGCTTGACTTGTTACCGCGCGCGTGAGACCTGTGTGAGTATGTGATTTGCTACCTACAATGCTGATAGAAGCTAGATATAGATTTATATTAATATTTTAATTGTTTTTCTGCAACAGCATTTTGCTATTCGATCATTACAAAATAACTTTTAAAAGATACAATCTTTATCAATAAGTACATATCTCCTACCCGTTTTGTGTTTCTATTACGTTTTCATTAATTTAACATCGACTTTCGCCAACTTACCCTACTATCGGGGCAAGTTAACTACAATGCAGCATGTTCGTATTTCACTTATTACAAAGAAACTATACAGTATACAGGAGCGTTTCTGGCATGAAAATGTAGAGAAAGGTTCTCTCTGTCATATTAGTACTGTTTAATCATGATAATTAGTTATTTAAAAACTCAAATGCCGAAATTGTGAAAACGGTACCAACGAGCCCCGGTCTCCCTTACATAAACGTCAGCATAACGAGTTACAGACGAGAATCGCACTACAGTTAGATTAAAACTAAAATTAATTTATCTCTTTCTGAAAATGCATTCATAATAATAGAACTTTACGTACTTTGAATCTAAGTTCTCCAATTGGCGGTTTCGCATATGGTATTCCTCGAAAGGCGGTGTAGTAGTCACCGTAAACACCTTTTTCTACAATACCAATTAACTTTCCCTCGTGCACGCATATTTCGACTCTGCTGTTGTCCATGTCGGATACGCTGGAATACTGACGAGCGGACTGACAAACAGGGTATTTATTGATCTGTGTTGCGTAGATGTGTTTGTGAAAATATCAATAATTTCAGGAAACAAGTGAGATAAGTGAGATTAGAATCGAATATGTTGATAAAGTTTTATTTATAGCCTGCGCCGATGATTAATATTTTACGTAATGCACGTCAGCACATTTAAACATATGATGTACATAAACTTGCATTATCTCTTTTGTTATATTAAAAAAAAAAGTAAAAAAAAGGAGCCAAGTACACGCAATATGTATTTTGTTTTTATTTAAAAATCCAACCTAAGTGATAGTGGCTTTATTTCTTCTTCACAAAATTATATGTTACCTAACTTAACTCAAGTGACATGTATTTCAAAAAAAGATGTGAAATCTTTAAATTAAATTAAAAAAAAATAAATTTAAATAAATTTGAAAAAATTTATTAACTGAACTTATTTTGCAATAATTGCAAATAATTAAAAAATTTATTAACATACAAAGGTAACCCGTATATTTGTAAATCACAAACGATATTATAATTACAGTTATCGGTTATCGTAAAATCTATTTGTTACTAAAAGTGTCGGCAGCAGATATAACGACTAAAATAAAATTGTTAATTACAAAAAACCTATTTGATCACAAACGTTAAAAACGAACTTACAAAATCTATCACAAATGATTTACAAACGAAATTTACAATTAGAAAAGTTAAAAATAATCGAATTTATTAATTTCTGTCGGCTAGCTTCATAGAGGTGTATGGAATAGGATGCAAGCAGATTAAAAGTATGTACGTATAGCGTTTTCTACTAGAAAAACTATCCAGACAACACATATAATACTATAAAGGTCCGGTTGCATCAACGTCGCATAATATTTAACTTTAGCTTAACTCGCACTCTTTATCTCTTTCTAATTGTGCCCTTTGAAAGAGATGACGAGTGACCCAGATAGCCAAGCGTGTCTGTGCAAAATCGCGCAAATCTGTGATTGCATATAATGTTGGCAACTTGCCGTATATTTGCAATTGATTTCGAGTAATTTAATATTTGAAGCAACACGCAGGCAACATTGGATAAATTTACTTCGCGTTACTAGCAGTATGACAGCATTGTGTGATTGTGTGAAAGACACCTTTATTTGATACTTATTGAAAAAGTCATTATAATAAAGATAACTTTTCGTCATCTTTTTTATGATGCCTTTCAATAAAGACAAAAAGACTTGTTAAAAATATCTTTCCGGCCAATCAAAAATATTATTATTTTACAATATTATTTTATATTCATATTAAACATCAAAACTCAATATATGTGTCGATCGAAAAAGTAAAAACTGTTTTATTCAGTTTTATTGTGCTTGCGAGATAATCCGCTTGTAGCTACGTTAGTAAATTCCTGTAAAATTCGTTATTTATTGCATATCCCCGCAGGGTTCGCAATCTACTACCAACTATAGCACGTAATATTACAGAAATATTGCAGTAATATTGCAATAAAGTTGAAATATTACGTATTACAATAAAATATTACAGAAATATAACTAATGTATTACACGTTTTTGAATAATATTGAAATATTACAGTAATATTGCTGCAATATATTGTTGAAATATAATACTTTGGGTAGACTTCCGAAAACGGCCCCCCTCCGATTTCGATGAAACTTTGTGAAAAGCTTCGTTTTGGGTTAAAATGAAAGCCCTTAAAAGGAATTTTGGCGACTCCTATGATAAAGCCATTTTTTTAGATAAAATGATTAAAAATATAGGAAAATCTTCGTAATTCTACAGGATGTTATAAATTGA
>NW_020224242.1:0-16227 GCF_003070985.1 Temnothorax curvispinosus
TTGTTGCGATCTCGCGCGGGCTTCAAATATGCCCTATTGCTGCTCATACGTGTGCCGTTCATGATCGTGGTCTGCAAATATGAGAATCCTATTTCGTTCTTCCCGTTGTAATCTACTAGTGGATATCCCAGCTCCTTGCCGGCTTCTAGAAATGCCTCTGCCAACGGGGTATGAAATGACGGGTGCGTGATATGTACTGGTCCATCGGTACCATGGTAGAGAATATCCGATTTCAGCTCCGGGATATCTATTGTTTCCAGCTTTTTAAAATATTTGAGAACGTCGTTGTATGCCCAGCCTTCGTTTCCCATCTCGGCCCATCGATCGTAATCTTCGGCGCCGCCTCTAGTTGCTATCATAAAATTTAGCACGCTACTGCCGCCGATTACTTTTCCCGCCGACCAAGCGCAACTGTTATCATTCATACCAAGACAATACTTATTGGATGGCTTAGTTTTGTACTTCCAATTGATCTTGTTGTTTAGAGATAAGATGGGAGCCATCATAGGAATGTTCGTGAAGAAGCTGTCGTTGGATCCAGCTTCGATCAGTAATATTTTGATGTGAGGATTTTCACTCAGCCTTGCTGATATTGCAGCGCCGGCCGTGCCGGCACCAATCACAATGAAATCAAACGTATCTCCATCTTGCAGTGTTAAATGCAATACTTTTTGACTTCGAAAACGTTGGTTTTGCTTCAAGAAATTCAATGTTCCAATGCTCAAGTCTATCAATTTTGATCCGCTCGTATTGTTGTCATAAAGTCTACGATACCAATTCGACGGCGATTGTCTTTGAGACTGTAATAGGCCGATTATGGCACTTAAAGTAAGAACACGAAGAAAGTACGTCACTTTTCTCATCATATCGAGATAGGGTTTGAACAGTGAAAGAACAATACGCAATAATAAAGAAGTGTGTGCTTAACTGCCCGTTATATGTGCTTGCATTAAGATGTATTTGTTATACAAATATCAGGTCAGTACGAATGTAGACGTATGATAAAGTAGGACATTGTATCTGTCATTAATCTCCCAGTCGAATTCCTCCGAGTTGAATCTTATCATAGGTTCCTGTTTAAATTTCCACGCATGTTCAAACGAAATTTCGTGTCATTTTATGTATTTCTTCGATACATATTTTGATTTAGTTGCCAGTTCATCAGTCAACATAACTCGATCCAAGGCCAGACTCATTATCGCGATCATCGACCTATAGTATGGACTGCGCGACGCAAGTCGAAAGCGTACTACATCATTGTGTAAGAAGGACAGCAAGGTCAGCACGCGATTACGGCCAATATCCATCTCTTTCTATCCAACACCGTAATATTGGTTGAAAAGAGAGAGATTGGTCGCACATACGCCATATTTTAGGACGTGTTTCATATACGAGTAAAGAAGGGATCGCGCAGTCCATATAGGTCGATGGTCGTGATATTATCAAATAACTTGTAACTTTATCGCAAATCATCTTTTAATCACAGCAAAATAATGACTTTCAAGTGATTATTGTCAGTGTCACGTAATACTGATATATTTTTCTTACTCGATATTCGAGTCACGAATTCATTGAACGAAAAGTTTTGTTTAAGGCTTACTTATTATTATAATGTATAGACGTTACTAAATATTTATAACGCTACACAATATAATGATAAAAGAGAAATATAAATCCTTATATATAATGATTAACTAAATCTAATAATAACAGATATAATAAGTATTTAATAAATTAATAACGGATATATAAGCACTGTTCAATTTCTATTTAATATTTATTACACCTTGAGTTTCAGAGGATAATTAGCAGTGATTCAGCTCTTTTATGATAAACATTATATAATTATGAATTTAAAAAGTTAAGCAAAATTTATGATGTTGGATTCTGTGTATTCTGTAGTTAATTAAATAACTAGAAACTCTGACGCTATTGCCACCGGCTACTTTTCTCTTTTGCCAAAAGCATCTGTTACCTTTCATGCCACGACAATAGCTGTTGGACGATTTGGTTCGATAGTTCCAATTGATGTTGAACTGCAGGATGTGAGTATACACCGAGATATCCATAAAGAAGTTCTCGTGGAAACCAGTTTCGATCAGCAGTACCTTGATTTGAGGAGTGTCTTGCGGCTATGGTTGCTCCAGCCGTACCGGCGCCAATTATTATAAAATCAAAAGTATGTCCGAACTGCGGTGTCTTGTCCAGTATTTCTTGATTTGAATAATGTTGATTTTGTTTCAAGACATTATTCACTCCAATAGCTAATTTTAGTAATTTCAACAACTTTGATCCGCTGATATTATTGTTGTAATTACTGTTATAGTACGTGTGCCCATGTAATAAGTAAAATTACTAGTGATTTGAATTTTTGAAATAAACTAATACTTGAATATCTTTTTAAATACAATTTCTTTTTAAATGATACAAATAATGTATCAAATATGAGCATTTATATTATCGTCGTTATTACAAAGTAAATATGCATGTGAGTAAAAAATAATAAAATTACTTCATAAAAGTTTATTATAATTATGACTTTTCCAAGTAACCCCAATCTTTTTTTATCATATCTGCCGTTTTTTCGGCGATCATATAAACAGGAATGTTTATGTGCGCCGATATAATTTCGGGCATAATGGACGCATCTGCTACTCGTAATCCTTCAATGCCAATAACCTGCAAAATATTACATATGAATTTATAAAGCACACTGCTGATTATGATATCCCGCATAAATATTCTAATACGTATTTACAAACAAATACCTTTAATTTGGGATCGACGACAGCAGTTGGATCTCCCCTAGGTCCCATTTTACAACTGCCGCAGTAGTGATAAAGTGTCGTTGAGAGAATCCTTATTGCGCATTCCCAATAAACGTCGGAGTCATATTCGTAATTGTTGCATTCAGTATAAGTAATGTTTAAAAACTGAGAATCGAGCGCCTGCATCGCCTTTGTCCGACCAATACTTAATGCAGTTCTAATCCCAGCAATCATTGTCCTGACGTCGTCTGGATCATCGAAATAATTTGGCACAATCTCTGGTTTAACATTAACGTCGTTAGCTAACAATGTTATTCTACCGCGACTTTTAGGTTTCAACAGTATTGGTAAAACGGTCCAGCCATTGCTGCCACTGTACTTATCCCATTCCTGAGTTATAGGATCATTAAATTCCAATATCCTTGGGAAAATAATATCTTTAGTTGTACCACCAGTAAATAATAATTCGATGTCTGGTAAATTATTATTTTTTTCTGGGTGTTTTGTGTTGACGAAACCGAGGGCCTCGCACCCGCCCGGAATCGTAAATAATCCAGTTCGATTTATTATAAAGTCCAATATATGCGGATTAATAGGATTTATCAGATCGAAGAACTGTAAACTGACCACTGCGTTTGTTGTAAATGACAATCCAAAGAAGACTGGATGGTCCATGAGGTTATCGCCGACTGGCGCATCTTGAATTACGTTTATGCCTAGTTCGGAAAGATGTTTCGCTGGTCCGATGCCGGAGAGCATTAATAATTGCGGTGATCCAATGGCACCTGCACATAGAATCACTTCTTTGTTCGCGAACACACGTATTCTTTGGTTATGCTTGACGAATTCTACGCCGATTGCTCGATTTGTAATACGATCGATTAGCACTTTTGTCACCGTACTCTCACGAGTCAAGTGAAGATTGGTGCGACCGTGCACGGGATGCAAGTATGCCCTATTGCTACTTATGCGAGTGCCATTCATGATTGTGCTTTGCAGATATGAGAATCCTATTTTGTTTTTTCCGTTGTAATCTACTAGTGGATATCCTAGCTCCTTGCCAGCTTCTAGAAATGCCTCTGCCAACGGGGTATGAAATGACGGGTATGCGATATGTACTGGTCCATTGGTACCATGATAGTCAATATCCGATTTCAGCTCTGGAATATCCATTGTTTCCAGTTTTTTGAAGTACTGGAGAACGTCCTGATATGCCCAGCCTTCGTTTCCCATCTCGGCCCAGCGATCGTAATCTTCGGCGCCGCCTCTACTTGCTATCATAAAATTTAGCACGCTACTGCCACCGACTACTTTTCCACTCGACCAATGGCAACTATTATTTTTCATGCCCCGACAGTACTTGTTGGATGATTTGGTCCGATAGTTCGAATTTATTTTATTGTTTGTCTGGAGGACGATAGCGAATACTGGGATATCCATAAAGAGGTTTTCACGGGAACCAGCTTCGATCAGCAGTACTTTAATTTGTGGCACTTCGCTTAGTCTTGCGGCTATGGTTGCTCCAGCTGTACCAGCGCCGATCACTATAAAATCGTATCTGTCCCCAAACTGGGGTGTCATATCCGGTAATTCTTGTTCTACATATTGTCGATTCTGCTTCAAGAAATCAGTAGTTGAGCTTAGTAATTTTAGCAACGTCCATCCGTTATTACTATTGCCATGAAGACTACTGTAGTATGGGTGCCCATGTAACGAGTTGATTATGGTACTGATACTGAGAACGTAAAGGACACTCCGAATCTTGTTCGTCATATTTAAATAATAATTTGCTTTTGAATTATATGGAATAATGTGCAATGATAGAAAGTATGCCTAGATGCTCGTCATATATACCTGGCCTGTAATTTTAAGTGTGCGCTTTATGCAGGGTGTAATAAAAAGATCGAAACATTGTATTATCACGGAAAAAATATCATTTTTGGAAGAAATGTTTTAAACAAAAGGTGTAAGATTTAAGAAGATATATTTACTGACTGGTGTTAGACTTTTTGTGGAGTCGTTAAGGTCAAGTCAGGGTCGCTTCAAATTTTTTAATTTAGACCCCTTATTTTTTATTGCATATTTTTGTAGCCACGTATATAGTTGAAGTTTGGCGCGTTCTTGGAGCGAAAATTAACATGCGTTTTGTTCCAAAAGATACAAGTGTAAGGGCAATATTTAAGATCCCTGAAAGTAAAAAAAATAGTTTATTGAGATTTGAGGTTCGGAAGTGTCTCGTTCAGTCGGAAGTAGCAGCGCGTACTTGAATATATGTAATTAAATACCGTTAGTGGTCCTTCCTGCGTTTTGTGTCAAGAGATACAAGTGCGAGGGTAATCTTTAAGATCCTTGAAAGTAAAAAAAGATAGTTTGTTAAGATTCGAGGTCCGGAAGTGCCTTGTTCAACCGGAAGTAGCAGCGCGTATTTGTATATAACTGCTCAAAAAAATTAGAGGACTATTTTTTCTCAGTAAATTTTTGCCCATTTTTAAACTGTAATTACTCAGCAAATAATTAGCGTAAAAAAATTTTTGAAAAGAGTTTTACAGGGCAAACTCTCTACTATAAGCAAGCTCCCGTGCACATCGAGTTACGCAAATGTCGGCGGTATAGTACTGAAATCATAAAAAAAACAGAAGTACTTTAAATGATATCTGGCTAAATAATCGGCGTAGGACAAGTTTTTTTTCTTTATTTGAAAGAATCCGTACTTTGAGATAATATCAATAATTATGTTCGCCAATTTTTTTGTTAGGCAGCGGAAGACTGCAAATTTCAAGACTTTGGATATCTCAAATACGTCCTTATTCAAAGCTGATCACGTCTTTGAGTATTAAACTGGATAAAAATTGAACAAAAAAGCACCTTATAGTAGAGAGTTTGCCCTGTAAAATCTGTTTTCAATTTTTTTTTACGTTAATTATTCGCTGAGTAATTACAGTTTAAAAACGAGCAAAACCTGATCTCCTATATCATTTTTTTGAGCAGTGTACGAAATTAAAAATTCTTAGATTTTTTCTGTGTTTTGTGCCAAACGGTGCAAGTGCAAGGACAATATTTAAGATCTCTGAAAGTAAGAAAAAATAGTTAGTTGAGATTCGAGATCCAGAATTGTTTTGTTCAGCAGGACATAGCAGCGCATACTTGAACACAAAGATAAATATTTTTTTAGATTTAACAAATTTTCTTAAAATTCCGTTTCAAAGAAAATGCATTGGAATAGTCCAACCAAACCAATGTTTAAACTATAAAATGCAATTGTTGGATTTTTCAAATAAAATCTATTTTTACCTTAAAATAAATATTTTCTCGATAAAAAGTGAATGTTTTTTTTTATTGAATGTTTAACTTATACTATTTTATTATTTCAGTCAAAGTATTTAAATATTTTATTTAAATTATTTTTGTTAAATAAAACAATTTTATTATTTCAGTCAAAGTATTGTACTATTGGTATGTGATAAGCCACATGCTTCTAAAAATGAAGCAATATTGTTTAAAACACTCGTTTTAAATCAAACTTTAACGAAATCTTTTTTTGGAAACGAACGAACCAAACTACTTTTCCGATGTTAGCACTCGAAAAAACTGAAGATGACTTGAGCACGACGTGTGTGCCTACACAATGCTGATGGCTGAACTGAAGCAAAGCGCGGAAGGCTTATGGCACTTGATCCTCCTTGTCTCGGACCGATACGGTCAGTGTCGAAAGATTAAACGAAATACGAAAACGGTGCGCGACTAGAAAATATCCGTGAGTGAGCGATCGCACACACACAAACGTCGGCCAGCCCCGTCAGAAACTCTCAAACACTTCACGTTCACACTTCTTCTTTACTTACCTAATGGTTTTCACGTTCGCACTTGGCAAGCAACAATTTTGCTTCTTTGAAAACGCAGTAAGATGATTGGTTTATCGATTATCACGTCGCTCTTGCCGTAGCGTTCAAGCCGGACGAAATAGGCTAACTTTCTCGCCGAGCGATTGCCTCGATCCGTATCCTGTTTTGTCTCGAACCAAAAAAACTAATTAATCGTCAAGACTGTTTTGACCATAAATATTCTTTTTATTAAATTAAATTATTAAATTTTATTGCAAAAAATATTACCTCATTGTCAGTCAGGGTTCGAACTTGGAACCTCCCCATTCCGTATAGGGCGTCGTACCAATTCGACCACTGAGGCGCATATATCTATATGTTAATAAAAACCTTACATTTTTTGCTATTACTTCTGGATTCTTAATCAAATTTAACAATGGTTATTCCAAGCAATAAATTAGTTGTAAATAGTAACACTCTTATTTCAGTCAAACATATTTTAGAGGGGACTGGGGCTATGTGCCTACAATTTACGCTTTTTTCAAGTTTACTAAAAAACTAATAAAGATATTTGACTAAAATTTTAATGGTATAACCTTTCAACCTTGCTATTAAAAAAAAAGCATAATTAGAATCGTTGATCTTTTAACACTCTAAAGAGGCGAATTTTTTAAGGAAGTTTCGTCGCTACAAAAAATGCAGCCAGTTTCATGAAATGTTAATATGTTGTTCTGGAATGCAAAATAGAATTATGTAAATTTTTAGGGAATTTGTTACCGTCTCGTTTTGAAAACAATCTCCAAAAATTGTACTTTTTAACATAGGTTCTTACGGGAAATGTCATATTGCACACTGCAAGAAAAAATGCAAATGATAAGGGAAAAAAAATATGCACATGTAACTTAATAATTTACAAATAAATAAGTGAAAGAAAGGGGAAGGTTACCGCACATTTTCCACATACCGTGGAAAAATTAATTATTAAAGAATAAATTGTTTGATTTTTCGTCTGCTCACTCCCACTACTTCAAACGCTAGTGCGCTGTTTGCCAGAACCCCCGCGTCCCACTACTCCCCCCGATGAAGCAACCGAATCTCCTTAAGTGGACAAGTCTCGTAGGTCGTTTTTTTACAGTAGCGAGTAGCGAGTGAGAGCCCGAACATTTATTCCAAAGTCTAACGCTGTTTTTACGAAAAGATTCTCGCTCAATTTTTATTCTTTTAATCGCTCTAAATATAATTTTATTAGATATGTCTACCTTATCCGTCTTAAGGAAAGTCTTTCTTTTGTAGTTACGCACCATTATCTATTTATAAAAGAACAATTCGTCAATGAAGTGTGGACTCATTGACCCATCAAAAACAGGACAGATAGCCCCGACCACGTTTTTCAGTCTTTAACATGTTGCCAATTTTAGATAATGCGGAATTAAGATTTGACGCTTCTCACACACACACACACACACCTGATAACTATATATTAATTGATAATATTATGAATTGCTTACTTTAATTTGAATTAAACTACTGTCGCACAGCAAATTTTTCGACCGTCGAAAAATGTGAATAATTGTTTTCGCTTTTCTTGTAACGTATATAGCGTCTGCGAAAGGGATCGCAAGAAAACAAATAACTTTTAAATATCTTACGTAGGGCATTTTTCAATTACTTGTTACAATGGTAGAGACATCTGTTTCTTAAAACTTGAGATAGCAGTACTGTGGACACATAGCCCTCGTAGACAGATAGCCTCGGTTTCACCTATATCATTTTTATACAAAGAAATGTTTTATTTCAATCTATCGCAGGAAGTAATTCTGTCTTCCTGAGTAATATTTCGTGTAATCAAAGAAAATGTTATCATCGTCGAAACATATTGTTTCAAACAATCGTATTTTTTTTGTTAAACAATATGTTTCCATGAAATAAATATAATAGAAATAATGAATGTAAATAAATATTTTTCTCTGTGAAATATATGCGTTTAAAATTTTAGTAGTTTTTCCTGGGTTTTGTGCCAAAAGGTACGAGTGCGAGGACAATATATAAGATCCCTGAAAGTAAAAAAAATAGTTTATTGAGATTTGAGGTCAGGAAGTGCTCTGTTCGCACCGCGATTCAATTTTTGACAATGAGGCAATTTATCTCTGTGTGGTAAAAACAAGCAAGCAATTACAAGGGGGTAATTGTAACGCTACAATTGTCTGCAGGCATTGATATTACTATTCCGTTGTTTTTTGGTTTATATTTGGATAAGTAAAAATTAAATAGTCTTTATATATATATATATATATATATATGAATAATTGCGTGTTTCGAACGTGCCGTCAAATCCATTAAATCCGTTTTTAATTAACAAAGTTGCTCACAGATATTAACACTTAACATTTATTAAACTGTAAGAATATATTACGTACCACACAACTATTTAAGATGTAAAGTAAATATAAATAGAGTAAAGATCAAGTGAATTGCAGGCAAGAAACAATATTGAAGTTTAATTAGATTTCAAGAGCCCTTTTATATGGTTTCTATTTAAATAATTGAGTTTTTATGTGTAATTTTCCTTCAATATACTTTGTATACTTCAATTTAAATCAAAAGTGGTTTCTTGCCAAATTATATATATATTTGCAAATTATACATATTTGCATTGTCATATCTTTGGAGAAGACTTCGTTAATTTTTAAAAATAAAAGTTTATAAAAAAGAATTAATACTTTTTATTTTCTTGAATATTCTCTGTTCCTTACACTTACACAGCTACTTTTCAAATTTGAATAAATTAATTAACTAATAATCGAATTATTTCTTAAATACAATTGCTTTTTGAAAGATACCTCACAAATAGTACATCAAATATAAGCATTTATATTATCGTCGTAATTATAAAGTAAACATGTATGTGAGTAAGAAATAATAAATTAATGCAATTACTTCATAAAAGTTTATTATAATTATGACTTTTCCAAGTAACCCCAGTCTTCTTTGATCATATCTGCTGCTTTTTCGGCGATCATATATACAGGAATGTTTATGTGCGCCGATATAATTTCGGGCATAATGGACGCATCTGCTACTCGTAATCCTTCAATACCAATAACCTATTAAAATATTACATATGAATTCATAAAGTATGTACATGCTGCTTATTATGATATTTTGCATGAATATTTTATTATGTTTTTACAAACAAATACCTTTAATCTGGGATCGACGACAGCAGTCGGATCTCCCCTAGGTCCCATTTTACAAGTGCCGCAAGTGTGATAAAGTGTCATTGAGAGAATCCTTATTGCGCATTCCCAATAAGCGTCAGAGTCATATTTATAATTGTTGCATTCAGTATAAGTAATGTTTAAAAACTGAGAATCGAGCGCCTGCATCGCCTTTGTTCGACCAATCTTTAATGCAGTTCTAATCCCAGCAATCATTGTCCTGACGTCGTCTGGATCATCGAAATAATTCGGCACGATCTCTGGTTTAACATTAACGTCGTTAGCCAACAATGTTATCCTACCACGACTTTTAGGTTTCAACAATACTGGTAAAACAGTCCAGCCATTGCTGTTACTGTATTTCTCCCATTCCTGAATTATGGAATCTTTAAGTTCTAATAACCTTGGAAACAGAAAATCTTTCATTGTTAAACCGATGAACAATAATTCAATGTCTGGTAAATCGCTCTGCTTTTCTGGGTGTTTTGTGTTGACGAAACCGAGGGCCTCGCTCCCGCCCGGAAGCGTTAACGGTCCAATTCGATTTATTATAAAGTCCGATATATGCGAATTAATAGGATTTATCAGATCGAAGAACTGGAAACCGACCGCTGCGTTTGTTACGTATGTTATTCCGTAGAAGATTAAGTGGTCCATAAGGTTTTCGCCGACTGGCGCATCTTGGACGACGTTTATGCCCAGTTCTACAAGATGTTTCGCTGGTCCGATGCCGGAGAGCATCAATAACTTTGATGATCCAATGGTTCCCGCACATAAAATTACTTCTTTATTCGTGAACACACGTATTGTTTGCTTATTCTTGACGAACTCTACGCCGATTGCTTGATTTGTGATACGATCGATCAGCACTTTTGTCACCGTGCTCTGAAGAGTTATATGGAGATTGTTACGATCGTGCACGGGATGTAAGTACGCTCTATTGCTACTCATGCGAACGCCATTCATGATTGTGCTTTGCAGATATGAGAATCCTATTTCGTTTTTTCCGTTGTAATCTACTAGTGGATATCCTAGCTCCTTGCCAGCTTCTAGAAAGGCCTCTGCTAACGGAGTACGAAATGGCGGGTATGCGATATGTACTGGTCCATTGGTACCATGATAGTCAATATCCGATTTTAGCTCTGGAATATCCATTGTTTCCAGCTTTTTGAAATACTTGAGAACGTCCTGATATGCCCAGCCTTCGTTTCCCATCTCGGCCCAGCGATCGTAATCTTCGGCGCCTCCTCTAGTTGCTATCATAAAATTTAGCACACTATTGCCACCGACTACTTTTCCACTCGGCCAATGGCAACTATTATCTTTCATGCCACGACAGTACTTGTCGGATGACTTGGTCCGATAGCGCCAATTGACGTTGTTATTCGTCTGGAGAAGAGGAGCGAACAGTGGGATGTCCATAAAGAGGTTTTCATGGAAACCAGCTTCAATCAGCAGCACTTTGTTTTGAGGTATCTCACTTAGTCTTGCGGCTAGAGTTGCACCAGCCGTACCAGCGCCGATCACTATAAAATCGTATCTGTCTCCAAACTGGGGTGTCATATCCGGTAATTCTTGTTCTACATATTGTCGATTCTGCTTCAAGAAGTCAATAGTTGAGCTTAGTAATTTTTGTATCGTCCATCCGTTATTACTATTGCCATGAAGACTGTTGTAGTATGGGTGTCCATGTAACGAGTTGATTATAGTGCCGATACTGAGAACGTGGAAGAGACTCGGAATCTTGTTTAGCATATTTGAATAATAATTGGCCTTTAAATATGTTGAATGATGTGTAATAACAGGAAATGTGCCTGGTCGTTCGATATATCTGGCCTTTTAAGTTTACACCTTATATAGCTGTCACTTTTCGCGACTATAGTAGAGGCTTCATAAAATTTAACTGAACAATTTTAGATTCTATGTGTATATAGTTTTATATGCTTGTGTCCCCTCCAAAGAATTCGTAAGATTGTATTAATATCATGACAAAGAGAAATAAATGGCTATTCTGTCCTCCAGACTAAAGAAATGAATGACTATTGCACTATTTCCCATTTGGCAGGAGTCTTTTTTAAATTTATCATGTATGTTAATATTTTGCTCTTGCAACATTGGTTTTTCTGAATTATTAATTGTATGACTTACCTTTTGATTAATATTTATGTCATAATGGGCAACTTATTTTAACGGCGCGGGAATTGTGCCGATAATAATGTGAAAAATTAACCTATTGCGTAATCTCATATTTGATAGAAGTTTTTTAATTTTCAATGTAATGTTTTAATATTTTACTTTTTTAACGTTAGATCTTCTAAATTGTTAATCTTTTATTATACGTTATTTATTTGGTCCATGTTGTCGAATTGATTCTGATATCTGATTTTCGATTAAATAATAAACTGAACTTTCTAGAGAATATGCCTTTTAATTTTCATCGACCGATATCTCATGCTTTTGTGAACATTCTTGTGTTTTGTCTCAGTCATGTAGGTCATATTTACGTACATCGATTTCTTTCCAGCATGATTCGTGGGGTCATCTTATGAAACGTCTGACTTTATTGCATGCAATATTTTTTTATATAATGATAAAACAACTTTTTTTTATGTCTTATGAGATATTGTAAAATTCAAAACTTGACTGGAGGTTCTGTTCTAGGATACGTGTTTTGTTTAATGTGGTATATAATATAAAATATGCCTGTGGTGTCGAGAGAAAGAAGAGATCATGTCGCTATTTAATTCATAAATAAAAATGCAATTTTTGCTGAATAAAACTATTTAAAATAATTGAAATTACTGAAAATATTTCTTACAAAAAATTGTAATTACTATTATTTTTTCAATAATGATTTTTGTATATTTTTAAGGTACGTTTTGTTAGCTGCTGTCGAAACAGATACAAGATGTATAATGCAAAATCGATGAAAGTCACATTTACACATAAATATGATAAATCAATTCTTTTATTTTTAATGTTTTTTTGTAATGTTTAATATGTAGTTCTCTTATACTATAATATAGTGCAATATTATGAATCAGCATAGTACAATTTTTTGGATAGTAAACGCAAATTTTATTCCATGTACAAAAATCATTTTTTTTCTAACGATTAATGACTTTTCAAAAATGGATCTTATTTCGTATAATAGTACAGTAATTTTTTTATTTTAACAGTTTGGCAAGTGTTAAAGGTTCATAATTAAATTATTATTCGGTAATTATTGTTCGGTCTGAATGTGTGTAATGTTTATTGTTATTTGAATATACTGCAATAGTAGTAGTAACATTTATTTCGATTCCGAGGAATTACAAAATGGCGTTTTTGAGGGACGTACCCAACCTTTTACAACGTTTAATATACTGCAATATAGTGTTTAATTTTTTTAATTTTTACACTAATGTTAGATTATTTTACATTTCGCATTATTTGTCTAGAAGATCATACAGAAGTACTGACATCGCGCGCGGCGAAGTCCTGATCTTCGATATAAACAATACTTGTTGTACTTCGGTGTAAACAACAATATTGTATGAATATAAATAAGATATTAATTTTATTGAAATATTATATATGTGATGGATATTATATATACAATGAATTTGTTGTGATATTATATAAGTTGAACTATGAAGACTACGATCGTTATAATAGGTATCCATCGACTGTCGGCATACTTACACATTATTCTATATACAAATTTTATGTTATATACAATACATATATATATAATATTTTAATATATCTGTGAGAATTACATAAAATATTTTATGTAATTTAATAAAATAGTATTTTTTTATAGAATTCACTAAAATAATTTTAATTTTGTTTTAGTTTATGAAAATAACTAAGAAGAAATACAATGTGATAGTAGAAAGAAACTTATAAAATATTAAGAATTTTAAAACCTTGCAAAATATTTGCAAAAAATACTTGCCGATTATTTTAAACTATAAAGGGAGCTTTTCAGCAAGCGACACAAGTGCCGTTTTGTCTTTGTTACTCATTGTCAAAAAGGAAAGATAGAATGACGTTAATGTCGACCTTTGTCGCTTGCTGGAAAGCTCCCAAAATATAGAATGCTTAGATAATAGTGTGAATGTTACGATTTTCTTTTAATTAGACTTTACATGCGTTTTTCTTTTGATGTAATGACAAGAGGAGAATGAGTTTTCCAATATATTTGGATTAATTTGTATTTGCAGCGTTATTCATGAATCGTTTATTTGTGTCCGTTTGCGCTGTTTATTTGGTCTGGAACTGACTTAAGAAATTAATTATTCTATAATATATGTACAGGATGTCTTATGAATTTAAGATTAAGAATAATAACATCTTATTTGTAACCGTTATTAACAAGAGGAATAATAATCTGTTTTCGGCTTTAGCACTATGTATTGTATCACACATAGCGTGCGAATTTTAATTCATTAATTTTAAATGCTTATATTAAAAAACTATCATAGTCTCGACATTTTGGTATTAGAATTTTCGTCTGAATCGTTTAGGTGTTGTTACAGTCTTTACGGGGCATCCTGTATATATAAAATAAAAAATTTAATATTTATCAAACTGTAAGGATACACATATTACGCGATTAGCTATTCAAGATATGAAATAAACATAATACAGCAACAGAATTAATTAAATTACGGAAATGGAACAGTATTAAAGTTTGATTAAATTTCAAGACCTTTCTATGAAGTGATTTTTCTCTAATAAGTATAATTTCTCATTTGTCCTAAAAAACTTTTTTTGCGAATTACACGCACACATTTGCATTGTTTATCTTTCCAAAAATATTTTTTTAACGTTTAAAAATTTGAACTAATTCTATCAGAATTAATATGTAACTTTTCCATTTTCTTGAATATTATTTTACTCTTACATTTTTCTAAACTAAATCGACCAATACTCGAACTAACTCTTTTAGTTCAATTCCTTTTCAAAAGGTATACTTCGAATAATACAATGAATTTACGTGTTTGAATTTACTATTACCACAATCGTAAGGCGGTACTAAAAAAATATAGCACAATAATATAATTACTTTATAAAAGTTTACCTCTATCGCGACTTCTTTAAATAACCCCATTCTTCCTTGATCATATCTGCCGCCTTCTCGGCAATCATAAAAATAGGTATATTTGTGTGGGCCGATACAATTTCGGGTATAATGGACGCATCTGCCACTCGTAATCCTTGAATACCGATCACCTGCAATATATTGTATACGAACTCACAAATCAGGATATACATTTGCACATTACATTACTTATTATACTTCCGCGCAAATATCCTAGTGAATTAAAGAAAAATACCTTTAATTTAGGATCAACGACAGCAGTTGGATCTCCTCTTGGTCCCATTTTACAAGTCCCAGAATAATGAAAAAGCGTGGAAGACATTATCCTTATCGCGCATGCCCAATAAGCATCAGAGTCATATTCGTAATTGTTGCATTCCGTATAAGTAATGTTCAACAATTGAGAATCGAACGCTTGCATCGTCTTTGTCCGACCAATACTTAACGCAGTTCTAATCCCAGCAATCATTGTCTTCATATCGTCTGGGTCATCGAAATAATTCGGTACGATCTCTGGTTTAACATTAATGTCATTAGCCAATAACGTTATCCGTCCACGACTTTTTGGTTTCAACACTACTATCCCAAGGCTCCAACCATACGTGTCAGCGTATTTGGCCCATTCCTGACGTATATATTTGTTCAAATTGATCATTTTTGGAATAATATAATCTTCTTTAATTGTACCACCAGCGAATAATAGTTCGATATCCGGTAGATCGTCATATTTTTCTGGTCGTTTTGTGTTTACGAAACCGAGGGCCTCGCATCCACCTGGAATTGTGAGCGGTCCCGTTCGGTTTATTAAAAAATCCGTTAGGTATGGATTAACAGGGTTAACCATTTCGGGTATTATTAAACTTATCGATGCGTTTATTGTCCACGTTAATCCGAAGAAAGTTAGGTGATCCATAAGGTTCTCGCCGACAGGCGCATCTTGGACTACGTTTATACCTAGTTCGGTAAGATGTTTCTCTGGTCCGATACCCGAAAGCATCAACAATTGAGATGATCCGATGGTACCTGCACTTAGAATCACTTCTTTGTTCGCGAACACACGTATAGTTTGATTATATTTGACGAATTCTACGCCGACTGCTCGATTTGTACTAGGATCGATCAACACTTTTGTCACTTTGCTCTCAAGAGTTACGCGAAGATTGTTGCGATCGCGCGCGGGTTTCAAATACGCCCTATTGCTGCTCATGCGAGTGCCGTTTATGATCGTGGTCTGCGGATATGAGAATCCTATTTCGTTCTTTCCGTTGTAATCTACAAGTGGATATCCTAACTCCTTGCAAGCTTCTAGAAAGGCTTCTGCTACCGGGGTA
>NW_020224243.1:0-5004 GCF_003070985.1 Temnothorax curvispinosus
TAGTGTATGTGACGTAAACTATAGATTCAGTACTGGCAGTGAATATCCAGAATCCAGCTATAAAATAATAAAAATGTATCAAGTTGTATAAGCATAATAAAATATTACTTACTGCTGCTGAAAGATTTACATCGTTGGATAAAAATTTCTCAAATTCTTCGAGGCCTTTTATGTCCCTCAGAGGCAGAGAGGGTAGATTTGAGGGTCTATTGATGACAGCCTGTTCCGGAAGCAGACTTCTATTTAAGTTTGTTTGGTTCATAATAACAACCTCAAGCTTACTACTAATGCCTTCTAATGTTTTTTCTAATTTTATAAAACGTTCGTTAAAATTTGAAAATATGTGAACATAAAATGACATAAATTATTACAACTTGTGTGCGTGCGTGTGCGTGTGCATGTGTATGCGCGCGCGCGTTTGTGTGTATAT
Organism: Temnothorax curvispinosus; assembly: GCF_003070985.1. NCBI lineage: Eukaryota > Metazoa > Arthropoda > Insecta > Hymenoptera > Formicidae > Temnothorax > Temnothorax curvispinosus. Next base: position 431 of record NW_020224243.1, read on the forward strand.
GCAAAAAAAATACTTAACGTACCTGTTGCACTAAAAAAATTTGACAAATTACGAACAAGTGGATCTAACTTTTTTTTGGAGGAAAGTGGGCTATGCTTTTCCTGTGCGGATAGCGAAGTATCAACTTTCTCTGATGAGGAAGAAGGAGATTTTTGTGGACTTCTAGGTGAATCGTCAGATTTCCTATTGTACACTTTTGAAGGGCTCACAATAGATGTTTCTTTTTCAGGTGTAAACTGATTTTCCGAAGCACATGATGAAGCTTGTAGAGAAACTTCAGAAGGTGTAGAGTTTTTAGAGCTTTTAACCTTTTCTCTGGTCTTTGGTTTGGATAGAATCTTCTTTGGAGAACTCTTCACAAAATGTTTAGAAAAAGAGGTGCTGAGTTTAGATTGGTTTTGTGATGATGATTGTAGAACTTTTGAAGATACACTGCGTAGCATAGCATTCTTTTTCTCCTCAGCTTTCTCCATAGTCTTCTTCCTTTCACTGATGATCCTATCAATCAATTTCTGACGATTATTTTCTGATGATATAGGTTTACCTAGATGTCTTGCAACTTTCGATTCTTTGATGTTTGAGGAATCTTCAATAATGTTTCTTTTGCCCTTATGACTAGAAATCTTATCGACTGAGGTAGAAGCTTCAGGAACATGGATTGCTGGTGGTGATGGAATGCTTGGCTTTTTTTTCTTAACTTGATTTTCTAAGTGCTGGTCATTATCAGACTCTGATGAAGATGAGTTTGGGTTTTTTTTCTTCTTTCTTTTTCCTCTTCCCATTTCTTTTCCAGTATCAGTCTCATAGGCTGAGGCATATTCTATTATTCCTGCCAATCCTTTTCGTGCATGAAAATATGTATCTGTAGCAGAGAAATATTATTACTAAGATTTAAGTAAAAAGAATACAAAGAAAAATTGCTTACCATAATATCTTTTAACTTCCACTGCATAAATGGACCAATTTGATTGCGCATTCACTTGAGTTCGAACTAACGTCCCTGCTGTAGAATTATCTCCTGGCCAGAGTATGCTCCCGATCAAATTTTCATCTAAATCTTGAAGCCACTTTGAGAGAGCTACCTCGTAATATTCATCTTCATCATTATCGGCAGATAAGAACTTCACGACCACAAACTGCAAAATAAAAAGGTAAAAAATAAAATTTAATAATCATGTTTTTTCATACCATAAATTGTACTTTTTGAGCAATGACAATGTTTTTAATTGTAAAATTTTCATGTTTTAAATGTTAAACATACCCTAGCTAAAAAAATGTTAAATATTATTGAAACAATGGCATTGTGTGAAGAAGCGGAACACATAAAAAAGAATTATCTTTGGAAGGCATCAACCAACACTTAGCATGAACGTTCTGCAATGGCACGACAAGCCTTTCGTCATCTATTTCTGAGACTGTAACAATGCCTAATCGAGATGATGGCAAAGGATATGTATAGAAATTGTCTATTTTTTGAAACTTGTTACAAACAAGTATCACTCTTCTCTCTTGCTCTACAGTGTTCCTCAAAATATAAACATTTTTATCTCTTGTGCAGAAGCAAGAGTCCTTTATACCAGTCCGGAAAATTACACTATCAATAGAAAGACAGTGAAAATATGTCCCTGGTAATTGTTCTTCTGCATCGTCATGTCTGTAAGAAAGTTGAACAGTCTTTTCTTTAGTTTTCAATTTAATTTTTACTGTTCTGGTGTGCTCTAAATCTCGTCGTGCAGCTTGTTGTAGTGGTTTATATCCAGATTTTAGGCTACTTTTGAGTGATTTTAAACGATTTTCAAATATAAAAGAGCTGAAATTCTCCAGAGGTCCGTGTTCTGCACATTCTTGAGCCAAATGACAGAGTGAGTGAACATTATACACCACAAAACGTCTCCCATATAAATTGATACAATGCTGAATGAAAGTTCTGAGTAATTCATTAGCAAAGTCATTAAGTACATTGACATGCAAAGGGCTGGAGAGGATATACAGAGCAGTCTGAAGTAAGAGATAGTTTTTGTAAACGTTTTTCTGCAATTCATCACGAAATACTAGGAGTTCATCATAAAGACATAATCTCCTCTCTTCTGTACCTTTGTACATCTTCCAGTCGTTAATTGATCTCGGTGGTCTGCAAAAATCACTTGGACAGAAATCCTTTAAAAAAATTAAATTGTCAGAAATATTTTTTCTGGAGAACTTGCTAAGTTTCCATGGTCCATTCCATTGCATCCATGTCATCAATAATCGTTTAAAGACTCCATGCCAGACTAAATGAAATGGATCTAATCTAAATTGGGAAACCATTCCTGTATGTACTCTCTCTAGAATAGAACGGCCTATATGATGAAGTGGATCTTCCTGAGTGATGAACGAGTGATCAGTTCGCAATGGAGCATTCAGATTCGTGTAGACTACACGATCAGCAACATATTCACCAACACAGGTACACTTTTCACAAGCTCCGTAACCTCCATGACTAACACAACATTTCACCAATGAGCGAGCTGGTGCATCAAGAATATAATTTCTTATTATAAATGGATATGCGAAGCCATCCCGAACATAACCATTTTCCAATAAATCCTCTAATTCATTGACGAATTCGTGCAGATAAGAATGCGTATCAGCAGGATCATGATCACCAAAATACAAACAAATAATAAACGGCTCATTTTCTGTATTTATTAAATAACCTAAAATTGGCCAAAATTTTAATTTAGAGCTTTTAGATAATGGAAGGCCATCCATATTGACATCAATAATAACTGAATTGTGAACATTTAAATATTCAGTAAGAAGCATATTATCAAGGTTTGCTTTTATACCCTTGTACCACAGTTGTGATCCATCAGGTAGCTGTTGAACACCTAAGGTTGGAGGCGTTTGGAGTAAGGTTTTGTAACTTTTGGGTAAATTAGGAAACAATACCCTCAATCTAAGGAGTAAATTATTCAACTTCTTCATGGATAACACACCTCCTTCAAGAGCCCACTCTCTCAATGTTGCTAAAGCATAAAAACTTCTGTCTTCATCATTTTCAAATTGATTCATTAAGTCATTATCTTCATGATCACTACATCTGTTATTAACATCATCCATTTCAGCAATTCCATCACTGTCGCTGTTCTCATCTTCGAAATGTAATTCACTATCAACATCACTACCATTTATAGTGTTTTCATTTTCAAAAAAACTATCATTAGATGCCTCAGATCCTGCTGATAATATTCCTGATAATTCAGACCTATTTGTTTCTGAAGGAATATCTTCATTGTTGATCTCTGGAATAGGCATATGAATTTCTTCATTATCATCGGACGAAGTTTCTGCTTCGTAGACCGCGGTTATTCGTCTTCTTAAATCAGCCAGATTTGCTTCATTCTTACTTTGGCGAATTAAATCCTTGATAAATTTCTTCTGCGCATTTCTACGATACTTCGCATGTAAGAACAATATATAAAATAAATATTTATTACATAAAAACAATTAATGTATAATAACATTAATATATGTATGCTGCTTATGTTGCATTTACAAGAATATAAAAATCTCGATAGTACGCAAATCATAAATAAATAATGGCAAAAGCAAGAAGTATAAGAATAGTGGAATTATTGATGATCGATAACATTTAACCTGCATAATAAGGTTATAAAGTAAAGCATATGAGAGCACACAACGTTTCCAATTAAATAAACTTGAACAAATATTTATTAACAAATTATGAACTATATGAAAATTATATTTCATAAGTTATTATTTATGAAGTAATCATAATTGTCTATAAACTCTTTAAGAACACAAAACAAGTAGAAAGCTATCGATCATCTGATGTCATTTTGACATTATAATAACCAATAATAACCAAATATTGATATTATGATAACATCAAACGACGATATAGTACAAATATATATGTAGAAAACGAGAATTCTTGAAGTTAAAAACAGATAAATGAGAAATAACACTATGAAAAACTTACCGGTGGACTTTCACTCATTTTCGATAATTGATTGCTGACTTTATTAAATAGCACGACTCAGCACTCCCAGCAGTGATGCCAGACACGAAACACGGCTGCAGTATGCTGTGATATGACCTCGGCATCCAAGCATGATCACGCACGATCACGTCAATTGCGCGCGACACACAATATCCAACGAACATAACCTTGCACTCGTCGCAGCACGCTCATTGGATATCGTGCGTCGCGGGCGATGTAATCGCATTGGTCGATCGAGGCTGACGCGGTCCCGTACGAATTTATACACGTTATATAATTATAAAAATTTTATTATATGATAATTATTATAATAATTATATAATAAAAAAATATTATAATAATATAGATTATAGCACATGTATACTTTTTCATATACATATATACAAGATGGACAAAATACGTTATTTTGTATCAACTCATGCTATATTTTGTCCACCCTGCATATGTATGTACATACATAATTTTCCTAATTTTATACGTGTCGAAAAATATGAATGAGTTTATTTGTAATAAAAAAAGGAGGTAAAATCCTCATGTCCGTTTATTTATGGTAGATAGGAATTAAGAC
>NW_020224244.1:0-2101 GCF_003070985.1 Temnothorax curvispinosus
CCGGTTATTGCGATAAATATTACGGTCGAATTGGTACGACGCCTTTCACGGAATGAGGGAGGTTCCGAGGTTTGAATCCTGGCTGAGGTAATATTTTTCGCAATAAATTCTTTACAGTTTATTAAAATAATTAAATTGCGTCGATTTAATTCCGGGGAGGAAAGGGTATTAATGTTCCAACGATAGCTGTGTTCCAAGTCCAACAAATAATCGGCGCGTAGTTTATTAAGTTGGGATATATGATGTATATAATGTATATTATATACATATTGTAATTTGTTACTTCTGTAACTATTAATTTCTTTACTTGCGCACCACGTATCGCGCCTGACTCATATAGCTGTTTATTAATTTGTTGTTATATATTTTTTGTTTGTAAATGTAAAATTTATTAATATATGTTTTTGTACAAAAAAGATATTGTGAAGAAAAAAATCTGTTTGCCAGATTGGATACAAGTTCATTACAAGTACATCTTATTGAATAAGTTTTTGTTACAAATTATTATATATCATATTTTTATAAGATATAAATAAAATTGTACTTTTTGTAAAATGTGCGCAATTTGACAAAACAATGCTTATGCACTTATTATATATTTGAAATTTATTTAACCTTTTGCAATTTTATTTTTTAAAGTACGTTTTATATATGTTGATTATTGAAGAAAATTTTATTATACATTGGAACAGTTAAATGATATTAATGAAAGCATCTCATATAAAATGTAATAACCCCTTTTAATTATTTGAATAAATTTCTCAGTTAAATGATTCAATGTAAAATATATGTACCTATATAATGCATGTATACACGTGTGTTCAGATAAAGTTTCTTCGTTTAGTCATTGGAATCATTAAAATACGACAGTCAGCGTCATTTTCTTGGTGCCTTTTTCTTAAACAATTATCTCCTCCTCCTCCTGTGTCAGATACGTACCCATATTCAATGTTAATAGAATGTCCCCCTTCTACATGTTTCTTGCTCACATTTATCCTTGCGCGCATTTCCTTATCTCAGTCGTGGTATGGTTGTAGTCCCGTTTACCACGAGCACCTACCGTATCCCGAGTTATAAAGAACCTGTTAACTTTCGTCAGTTCTTACGCGTTTTGACGAGGAAAATTCTGTGATAACTATTCCTTGCGCGGTGAAAAAAAGAACTAGTTGACAGAAAAGTTGAGTAATTAACCGGTTTACCTGCAACGGCGATCGAATATCGCAACATTGATCGGAAACTGTGAATTTTTATTTGTTCATTTGCAAGTGAAGAAATTAGATAAATTGAAAAATATTTCCCACTGTGCTTAGAAACGTCAGTAAGATGACGCGACGAAACAAAGACTACCTTGAAGATATGTTAAACATGTCGGATCTCCCAGACACTAATGACTGCCAAAGCGAAATCCCTGAATTCTTTGCGGGATGCAACGTCTTAATAACCGGTGGATCCGGTTTTCTCGGCCTTCTTTTAATAGAGAAGTTGTTACGGTAAAAAGATATTTTAACATAAAAAACTGTATAAAAAACCGGATGCAAATAGCTTATTAAAATGCATTAATATGATATAAACTGATTTTTAACGTGAGCACGGAAAAAAAAGATTAGTTACCATAGCTAAAATAGTCATAATATATGGATAACTAACATTTTTTGCAACGAGAGTAACATTTTTTGCAGCGAGAACAAAAGGTTTTGCTACTATTACTAAACTAATAGCTCTCGCTGCAAAAAATATAGCTCTTGCTGCAAAAAATATTAGTTATCCATATTTTGCGACTAAATTTAGCTAAATTTTTTTCCGTGAGGCATTTTAGTTTGTTCACTTTATTACAAATAATATATTATTAGAATCACAAATTTCGTATAAAACGTAGTTCAATTTTTATCAGTTTAAATAGTGATAGAAATTGATCGTTTTTAATAGATTGTATTATATATGACATATTGTATATGTTGCAAATTTGACTAAAAAATAACATTTTTAGATGTTGTCCGGATATAGGAAAGCTGTACGTATTCATGAGAGCGAAAAAAGAAAAATCACCTGAACAAAGGATCAAAGAGCATTTTGATAACCCTGTTAGTATATAATATAAATA
>NW_020224244.1:2111-8945 GCF_003070985.1 Temnothorax curvispinosus
AGAAATATAGAAAGTGAGTAATTGCTCCTGCACACATCGCTATTGCTTTTCGCCTCATAAAACTTACGATGATTTTTTTTTCTTTCAGATTGAAGATCGCTCACTATACCCTGTTAACAGTTATCACGATTTTACTAGTATGGGGCTTTATAAGTTTAATAATTCGTATAATGTCATTCTTCTGATCTTGTAGAATTTTGTAACAAATAATTTAGTAAAAATAAATTATAATATTAAGAGAAAAATATATAATAGTGAAAATAAATATTTACATCGTTTACACCTTATTGTCTTCCACATCAATTTTATACGTATGTACGTTGCATTCTCCAGGTGACACCAAAATTAAATATTTGCCATTAATCTGTTTTAGCCCATCCATTTTAAGGCAACGGATCTACGAGATGTAATAAATTTATACTAATAATTTATTGTCATAATTTGACATGTATCGAGATACATTTGCTCTATATTTAATTAATCGTAGATTCGTTACCTCAGTAAAAAAAATTTCTGACTCACCAACCCGATGCGCAACAGGCGGAGTTACTCAGCCACGTAGCTACGATGATACTGTAACATACAAACATAAGATTTAAATTAAAGAAGCGCTCAAAATAATCAACATTTCAAAAAATAATTCTTAATTCATTATATTGGCTTCTAAAAGTCATTTTTCAATATATATAAAATATTTAGCAAGATAATTATCTGTTTACCGAAAAAGATCTTTACAAGAATAAAATTTTAGATAATTTCTCTGCCTTAATTACTTTTAACTTATCGAAATAAAAAATTCGAATAAATGGAAACGAATTATTAATTTTATGTAGCTAAGAGATGATACTTACCCCAAGGTTGCTCCGCCGGTGCCCGATGTCTCTCTCGGACCTCCTCCTCCTCTCAGGACGTCAGGTCTCTCCTCCTCCTCCTCCTCCTCTCACCGCACAGGACACTCGCGAGAAACACTCGCGGATAATAAATTACAATCGCGCGCGGACTAATTATCAATTAAAGTCTTTTTCGCGCGATACTGTACGGCACTCCCGTTTTAAAGCCCATGAGAAGAATATTCCGCCAAGTACGCCGTAATATTCTTCAAATAGGCTTTGAAAAAGTCTTTTTAGTCCGAATACTTGTACGGCACTCCCGAAACAAACGCGACGAACCGACTGCGGTTCGTTTGTTCAATTAAATCGGCGGACGGAGGGTACGTTAGCTTCCCCGTCTTTGGATTTTTATCCAAGCAGAACGAGAGTTTTGCTTGGGTAAAATCCTCGTACTGGGTACTGGGCCTTCCCACCTCGCCAAGGTCGTACCCGTGGGAAGGAAGTACTTTGCTCTGTAATATAAAAGCAGATATAATATAAAATTAAATTATATAAATATAAGATATTTCCCAAAATATTTTCACATTTTCCAACACAAATTTTTCGTAAAAATTTGAAAGAATCGCGACGCCGATTGTCCCGATTCGTTCCTCGTTCGTCACCGTGTTACGTTAACGACAACGAAATGTTCAAATAAGATGTCGGTCACTTGGCGTGACACTACGCGAATCAAGTGGACGGCTCGTAAAGACACGCAGTTAATTAATCATAAATACAATTAAAATTAAATATCGCACGCACAGTACGGGATCGAGCACGATAAATCTCGCGAATGCAAAACTGCACTATTAATACCTTGCGCAACGAGAAGTCGCGAATCGTTTACTTACGCGGCACGAAATACACGAAAATAAGAAATATTAACGAACTGGTGTTGTATCACGGCGCATGCTATTACTCGAATCACTCGATACGATTTCACGTATTTCACGTTGTAACTCCTTTTCCCCCTTCGAAAGGAATTGGTGATAGCTCGCATTACAATTCCGGCACAGCGTTCGCAAAGCACGACGCACTACATTCGAGAGGCCAGATATATGGCGAGACCGCGAGACGGGCGATTATATCGCCCGTGAAACGCACAACAAAACTGCAAATTACTCACAAATCACATAATTACCATTGCCGGTACCTTCGCCTCGACGTCTCCGCCTCGAGCGATTCACACGGCACATTCAATCCAACACTGTCCGACAAACACTTGATACATTGCGAATTCTCGAGCGCGTAGTCGATTATTCCCGCAAAACGAGGAGCAGGAGACGCAGGAGTGCCAATCGCAGGAAAAAGCGCGTTCCGAAAAACACACAGCACCTCGCACAGCACCCACAGCCACAGCACGTATGTACGGAGCACGGCGACGGGCGTACGGAGCACGAATACTTCACGACTGTCCGGAGAATGACCGAATGATTGCCGCAGGTAACGATGCTCCGAGCATCGAAGAAAACAAGCGGCAAGGCCGCTCACCGACAAGAACAATCGATCGCACGCCGACTTCGAAGCGCTGTTCCAACGTTCAACGGTCGCGCCTAGTATGGCGTATCTGGTTATACTGGTATGCCGCTGCGCCGAGCCGCCGCGCCGGCGGCTCGGAGCAGCGGAACGTGATTGGTCAGATCTGGGGGCTCGACTCGCGAGCCAATCGCGTTCGACATCTCGCCCGACTCTAGTAATACGCGACACGTTCAACGTCGGTGCGAGACGTTGTCGATCGTGTAAGTGTAATTCCTTTCTCGTGAACGAAAAGAAATTCGGTTACGGAATGTTGCAAGCTGAACGTACGCCGATTATTCCGTTCCTTCTTCGTGTCGACTGAAACGAGTGAGATGCCGTCGCTAGACGAAATGAACGTCGAATGCCGTGCTGGACGCCGTACACGCATAGTACACATCACCCTGCCGGCTGTGATTTTTAGCGGGTCTCCTGCAGTACGCCGTGATTGAATGGTGAGTGAATTATATGTATATATGTGAGAAATAAATGATTCGAAGCGTGGTACATCCGAATCTTAATGGAATCGTTGTTCCGCGTGTCGCAGTGAAACGATAACCTCGGAATTCACGTCTCCTGTCTCCGTTTCGATTTCTTCGAATGAATGAATTGCGCGGGAAGACGCTTTAATTAATATAGCTTGAACCTTTCGTTATGTGTGGGAATAATTATTAATAATTAATTAAGTGATTGAAGAGAACGATCGCGCGTTTGACGTTCGCACTTTGTCGCGATCGCAGGGAGCGAGCTTGCTTCGAAATGCGTATGAATATCGAGAGTGCGAACAAGCTGAAATGTGCATCCACGAATATAATTTCGTTTTTCGTTCAAAAACAGACACGTAATTCGCTCGTTCACGTAATTTATTGTTACATTTACAAATGTTTCATGTTTGTAAAAATTTCGTCGCGATTGTTTTTGCAGCGCGGTGATCGCGCAAACCATAAAAGACGATAAATCGTCGTCGTCAAGATAATTGAAAATTATAAAACATTCTCTGTTGCTTGTTCCCCAAATATTATTCGATTTGCTTACAAAATTTTCCATAAAGGCCTATTGTCTTGTATTCGGATTTTTAAATTGATAGGAGATACATTTTAAAATAATCACAGACAGCACACATGTCCAAAAGCGGGACGTCTAAAAGACATCTTACGTTCCGATTTTGGACAATGTGCTGTCTGTAATGGGAAGTGTAAAAGTGAAAGAAGAAAAAAAGAAAGAGAGGGAGAGAAGACTATTAGATGTTTAACATATAATATAAATATATGGAATAAGTTTATATTTATCGATACATGTAAGATATAAATATTAAACTGATCCTCAACCAATTACAATCGAGAATCCTCGAGAACGAATAAACCGCCATTGTAAAACTGTCGATGGTGATTGGTCGATTACGCTTCTCTGATGTGCGTGCATTGTCTTTAGCCTGCATCAGAGAGAAACCTGAGAGAGACCATTCCGCGGTGTCCCGGGTTTTTTCGTAGAATTGCCCACGAAAAAAGCCGGTCCCACGAAAAATATCGGGATAGCCTCTCTCAGGATTCTCCTCTGGTAGTATTCTATTCTGCTCGTGATTCTGAAGAGCGATTCTTTATCGGTGGTCGGAAAATCAGAGATTTTGTTAATATTTTTTTTAGGTTGTTGTTGCCATCTGAGCAAAGTTTTAGCTGTTAAAGAAATAAAACTTTATTATACCGATTTATTGGATTGATGAAAGTAGAGAATATTTTATACAAAAAAATATTAATATTAAAGACATTATATTATCTTCCAGACTTAAATCCACATCATCAAAGCAAATGATGATAACAATAATAACAACAACAACAATAATAATAATAATAATCTGTAAAAAAATAATGAAAAAATTAAAAAAAATTACACAATTTCTAATACAGAAGATATTTCAAAAGATATTGTTATTTACGCTGATTATAATAAAAAATGATAGATAATAATGAAAAATAATATCAAAAAGAATCAATAGCCAGTATTCATAATCGGTTCTTATTTTAAGACCGTCTTAAGTAATGTCTTAAGATGCTAATACGGCTCTGTACTTGGTTCGTAACATCTTAAGATCGTACTTAGGACAGTCTTAAATATAAAATCCAACTATAAATACCGGCCAATGGGAGTGTCAAAAGTAAATAATCGATCGATAGGGAAGTTTCATGATTTATCATGTACAGATGCTAATACAAGATGCTAACATAAGAGCAATATCCATAGTACGATATTTAAAATCGTCTTGAGTCAGATGTTAAGTGATCTTGAGATTCCATAATGCAGCAAAATATTTCTCTCAAGATCGTACTTGAAATAATCTGAAATACAAGAATGTGAATATTGTTTAATTTCATTTAAAGAAACAAAGGAAATAACATAATTCCATATATTCATTACTATACATTTACTATCGATAAATATAATCAAATTAAATATATATTCTTTATTATATTTTATATTATTTCAATAATTGGATTGACTAACTCGGTTTAATAATCTTATACGATTTATTAAATCTAATTCTAAATTTTACATTTTATTTTTTAATTCTTAATTTAAAATTAAAAATAAAAAAATTTGTTTATTTTTTAATTTTTTAAATTTGTTTTAATTTCTTAAAATTATACTCTGCTATATATTATTTATTCTTTAATTTATCTGTTCTTAAAGTATAAACAAAAGTGATTTGTACATAAAATCCTTAAAATATAGAAACATTTTCACATCTTTTAAAGAAGCCGCTACTTTCTACAATGAGTGTAATAACAATAATTTAGTAATCAACTTGACTGTGTACGTGCCAGCTGTTTATTTAAGATTCTTTACATCATCAACCGCATTTTTGCTTTACATATGTACATATACATATAAATGCGCACACTATCTTGCGTTAAATTCCGCTAACAGCACCATGACTAACAGTTGCACAATTTTCCGACATAGTTGGATTCGTGGTTATTGAAGCGTAGTCATTTCGATTTCAATATATATAATATACATATATTCTTGGAAGTAATTCTCACCAAACCATCGCAAGTGATTCGTGAATAGGTTCGTAACTGTATAGACATAATTATGTTTAAAGAAATCCAGAATCAAAAACGTATAAAAATTGTAACATAAAGTTTAAAATTCAACCAAAATTTATATTTGTTTCTTTAAATATAACCGATTTAAAACAAAAATAAAAACGAATATTTTTTCAACGTTTTTGATTCTTGCAATCCACATGTGACGCTATGCCTCTTCAATCTGATATAAACAAATGTATCAATATGATGTAACAAAAATGCATCAAAATAAGATCAAGATTGCGCGAGGTCATACGGCAAAAACATGGCGACACTTTTTACTTTAGGGCTACATATGTCGATGTGGATCGTGGATGATAGCGATGGAGAGGAGTGTATGGTTGGATGTAACGATGTTATGTGGAAGATGCGTCCCCAAAAATATCATGTGACTCTCTGCGAGTCGCGATGATGCCACTCCACATGCCCGCCTACCTCTTGTCGTCCGATGAGATCGTCGGTGAGAGTATCGATCAGAGCAATGAATATTGTTGTCGAATTTATTTATATATTGAAGTCGGCATGGTCGAGCGCTCGCGAAAAAACGTGGTTAATTAATGTGGTGCCATTCCGGTAGGGGCACACGTGGCCACCATATTAAGAAAGAAATCTAATTGACAAAATAACATAATTTTCTGTAATAATATTATTTTAATAATCACATTTCATTGTTGGAGAAATTCATTCAGCTCAATTTTATATAATGTCGCTTAATTTTTTATATATTCTGGTAAAAGTAAACAATAAGATTTAATAAATTTTCTTAATTAATATACAATAAAATGTAATTATATAGTTTATGTTATATATGACATTATTTACTACATTACAATAACATCATTGACATGACTTTTTTTACGATTATATTATGTTAATGTTAACCTAAAACGGAAATAATATTTAAAAACTAGGATTATCAGGATTTATCTATTATAGAAGGATTGCAATGTCATTAAACTCGTGAAAATGTCAACAAATTTATAAACAGCTATACGAGTCAGGCGCGATACGTAGTGCGCAAGTAAAGGAATTAATAGTTATAGAAGTAATGAATTACAATGTATATAGTATACATATACATATATTCCAACTTAATAAACTGTTCGCCGATTATTTGTCGGACTTAAAACACAGCTATCGTTGGAACATTAATAGCTTTCCCTTCCCGCCGCGGAATTAAATCGACGCGATTTAATTATATTAAAAAACTGTAAAGAATTTATTGCGAAAAATATTACCTCAGCCAGGATTCGAACCTGGAACCTCTCTCATTCCGTGAAGGGTGTCGTACCAATTCGACTACCGAGACATGTGATGGTAATATTTATCGCAATAACCGGTTAATAATAGTTAAAAACGTATGT
>NW_020224245.1:0-642 GCF_003070985.1 Temnothorax curvispinosus
TATGAATCTGTATTGTGATATTCACTATTTATGTATACTGAAAATCTAGAGTTGATGTTACATGTATACTTTGGATTTTCAGTATTGACGATTAATATTGGAAAGTATGGTTTATATCAAATTTAACTTTTTCTTACTTACATATCTAATAAATAAATTTTTGGCTCTTCTATCAAACTACTTGGTGCTGCTCTGGACTGCATGAACATCCACTGATGGAAAGAAAGACTGTAACGTTACACGTTACAGTATTGTAACGTTGCAGTATATATACTACTAAACAGACTTGTGAATTACAGTTATTATTGTACTTTTCATACATTGCAAAGATTAACATTAAATAAATAAATGATTCTTGCTTGCTATATATGTTGCATACATGTCATTCGATGCAATGACCTATTACGTATGGTTTGATCATTGACTTGACTATGTGAACACGCATACTGTGCATAAGTATAATTCATCCAGCAATCAAGTAAATGTTTTAGTGAAAGCATGGCATTCAGCCTGTTGCAAATTGCCATTAGCTGAAACCTGAAACCCTCATTTTTCCACTCTTTAATGCCTTATATCTCGGAAACTGTCCATTTTTTGGCTTGGTGCCTATGGACACTTTTTATCAGCATGTTATGAACTACA
>NW_020224245.1:742-1187 GCF_003070985.1 Temnothorax curvispinosus
ATTACGTATGGTTTGATCATTGACTTGACTATGTGAACACGCATACTCTGCATAAGTATAATTAATCCAGCAATCAAGTAAATGTTTTAGTGAAAGCATGGCATTCAGCCTGTTGCAAATTGCCATTAGCTGAAACCTGAAACCCTCATTTTTCCACTCTTTAATGCCTTATATCTCGGAAACTGTCCATTTTTTGGCTTGGTGCCTATGGACACTTTTTATCAGCATGTTATGAACTACACTATCGTATATTATTGTTAAATTTGACTGGGAGCCAAAACCTCCCATGACCGTTGCGGGGTCCTTTCAATAACGATGAAGAATTTCTTGTTTCTTATTTATTTGTTCAATACAGTAAAGATTGCAACGTTTGCTTCGCATTTTTATATGAGAATAACTTTCTCTTAACGTATAAATATATTTAAAATGTTTAAATTTAATACTA
>NW_020224246.1:0-1601 GCF_003070985.1 Temnothorax curvispinosus
GTTATCTATGACCTTCATTTTTTGTATTAATCGACGAAGAATCAATCGTTCTCAACAAATAATACTTTATAAATAATTAAAAATTTTAATGTACGGGCTTTTTCTAACATTAGCAATCGCTCTTTATAATTGATATACTTCATGATTTTGAGAAATTTGAGTATTACAAACGTTTATGCAAAATTCGTTGTATTTGAACTCAGAATAAAATTTGCTAATATTAATCATAAAATTTTAATAATTTATTTATTCATATATACATTCTTTACATGCAATTAACAAACTAATAATTTTGTAATAATTATAGCAATTAATACGTGATGTAAGACATTTTAGATAAAGACATTTAAAATTCCTACTTTTCACGTATTTTGACCGTGTTTATGACGTCTTTGAGACATGCGTGAGAATGTTCTAGAAGCTTCATGCATATATACAATCTATGACGTCTATTCTTTTTCGAAGAAATTCCTGAACTGGTGCACATTCGTGCAATAAGTTAAAATGAAACAAAAATTATACTTGTCTCACTCTAACTTAATTGCATTACTGATGTGCACCAGTTCAGGAAGTTTTTCAAAACTTGATTGTATAACAAATTACAATTTGTACGGTATTGTAAAGTAAATGTACGAAATAATTACGAAATTGTGTATCAGAGATTGTTATTAAATTTGCTGCAAGTAATCATCAATCACTCTAATTATATCTTCTCAGATCTTACAATATCTTACCATTCGTTAAAGTGGCAATAAAAATTATGTATTTGAATAAAATGAAACAATTTATAACATTTTATCAAATGTAGATAAACACAATTGTCAATATGAAGTAATTCTTAGCAGTAAGTGTTAGCATAAGCTTGCATACATTAAAATTGTCTTTTGCCTTTTTGTCAGTACAATCTTATTATAATAATTCTAATAATAATTATTATAATAAATATTGAAGCTTTTTAATTTGTGTTGAAAATATTGATTTTTTTTTGTCAGCAGAGATAAAGACTCCACGGTTCATCACTTCTGCAGTATTCTTCTTTTTCTTCTTCTTTTTCTTCTTTGTGTAAAATATGGCGTTGAGCAGCTGGAATAGTCGCCCATACGGCCATATCTCTGCTGACACTCACATACGCACATACACACGAGTTAAACAATAAATAGTTGTTATTAGCAATTGTTCGTGTACAATATTTACATTTAGAAAAGATTTACACGTTTCTTTTCAACCTTCATCAAACAGTTTTTTCGAATATTTTTCTTGGCGTAATCAGTATATCACATTTAGAAATATGTGCTCTGTGATATAGTGCGGATATAATGGCAGCGGAAAAATGGAAACGGAAGCAAGAGAAGAGAACAATTTGACATTTTTTTATAATTTGGTGCGCCCAATGCATCTACAAAGTACCTTTGTAGGTATGTCTGATTTGATTAATCGTAGTTTCAATTAAAGCTCAAGGTACTCACGCAGAATGTGTACCAAGGCATTATCTGTGACAATAATTTCATATTTCAAAAATAGCTTACAGAAATATATGGAGAAATAACAATATTCCAATCGTTCGAATGTTATTTAAATAGTGAATATTAAAAATAATTTTT
>NW_020224247.1:0-2721 GCF_003070985.1 Temnothorax curvispinosus
TAAAGGCCCCTTTCAATTTCATCGGCTTTATCGGAATTTTTTCGAATTTCTCGCCGTCTTTGATCAATCTGTCGTACGCGTCGCGCGTGATGGCTGTTATCTGCGCGCCCGTATCTATTACCGCTCGGAATTTACTCTTCCCGACTCGCAACTCTATTATGGGTACGTCAGCGTACTCACCGTTTCCGATGGTTGTTCTGACGATCCAATCGGCAATCTCGTCGATACACTCCTCCATCCATATCGCCGGGTCGCGCTGCTGTTTCTGCCGCTGTTGTGGCAATTGCCGCGCGTCCTCCTCGGGTTGTCGCGTTATCGTGCAACATTCCCGTTCTCCTTCATCCGACTCGGCGCTCGGTGTCGCCGTGTCCTCGTTCTCATTCTCGGACGGCACATCACCTGCCGTGATGGCCGCTAACTTTCGATTGTCGGGTCGGTATCCCGACTTCAACACTTCCTTCCGGGGATTGTTTTCCCGGTCACGCGTGTAGCGAGTCACCTTTGGCTTGGCCTGACTGTCACCGCTATCGGGCTCCTCCACGATGTCGACTCCCGTACGGGACTTACCCACGGTCGGGTCCGCCTTACGCCAGCTGGCAGACTTTGTTTGCGGCGAACCAGTCGTCGCGTCGCGTCTGGCGTAATTGTTGGGGCGTCCTGCCTCCCGCGTGCCTTGCGATCGGTTTGCCGTTCGTTGGTTATTCGGATCCGTGCGACTGGTCGTTGGTCCGTCGCCTGGTCTTCGCACCATTGCGCGCAATTTTCGTGTTTCGCGCTCGTTCTCGAGCGTGTCCAACATTTCTATCATCTCGCCGACGGTTCTGGTAACCGACGGTCTTAACTCTCTCGCTATATCTTGGTCAAAGTGCTCGCGTAGAGTCTGCACCAATTCCTCATCCGTCATCGGTGGTCTTAGCGTCTTAGCCTGTCGCGCCATGTTGAGCGCGTATTCGGTCATCGATCCCGCTCCAGGTTTGTATTTGCTGAAGTAGATCTGATGTCGAAATCGCATCTGCGCTTGGCAACCCCAAAAGTACAGACGGAATTGTTCCTTCACGTCGCGTATGTTCTCCGCATATTGCAGCTCGAACCACTGACTTGCAGCTCCTTGCATACATTTGCCAAAATAATGTAGCTGCTCCTCTTCGGAGACTCCTTCGTAGTTCGCAAGTTTTTCGAACTTCTCCAAAAATCTGATCGGATTTTGGGGATCCGTCTTCCCCTTGTAGGTGAGGTCCTCGAATGGACTCTTGATCCATCCTCCTCTGGGTAGTCTGGCGTGGAGTGGCGTCAGGTCCAATTGTCCGCCCTTGGGCCGGTCCCCGTCACTGTACGTCCGTGAGCCTGTTTTTGTCGGGGGGATATCCCCTCGCAGACCGCGGTCCGTATTCGGTGTTGCGGTGAGGTCCCGCAATTGTTGTAGGTTAGCCTGCTGCGTCTCCTCCAATTGCGCCTGCAACTGTTGAATCTGAGCCAGAAGCTTCAGTTCATTTTCGGTTGGTTGTTGATGATTCTCCATCATCGCGGTTTTCTCCGCACTGAGGTTGATTGCCTCCGTTTGACTGACTTCGACCGTTATGAGATCGGTGATCTCCGGTCGTTGTTCGTCTTCGTCGCTAGTCTGTCCGTCGACTGGGCGGTCAACGTTCGACTGCTCTCCTTCACTTTCCACAATCGGCCTCTGGGACCGGGTTTGTATTCGCGGGGGAGTTCTTCCCACCGTCGACATGCGTGCGATTGTCGCTCCGCACTTCTTACGTCCGCCTCTTACCTTGGGCCCTATCGTGCCGAGGTATCGGGCTCGATCAGCGGGTTTCGAACTTGCCTGTTAACGCCCGGTGCGGTCTCGGTACGCGTTGTTATAGGCCGTCGTCAACGACCTCGCGTCCTTCGTCGCCCGTTGTTATGACGTTGCAGGACGGTCTCTCTGTTTCCTTTCCACGCTATTGGATCGACTCCTTGTTCACTTTCATCTGCTTCGCTCTTGATGCTCGTATGGTCCTCCGACTTTGTGCGCCCTTGCACATCCGTACACGTTTTGCGTGATTTGGTTATGTCGCGTCGACGCTTATCGGGCCGTGCGGCTTCACGCACTTTGTGCACGTTGTTGTGATGCGTCTGCGCTTGTGTGTCGCCTCACCAAAATTTGCATTCGTCGAGCTATGTTCCGACGTGTCGGCTTCGCCCCGTTACACCGTCGTTGATTCTAGTTGCAACTCGTTGCACTATGTTCCACGACCCCGCAGAGTCCCACGCCGCCGTCAATTTTCTACCAAGTATCGCACGACGTGCGCGTCTAACTATCACCGTGTTGGTCCCTTGGCCGGGGATCCGTGATTATGCTCCAACTCCGCAGAGTTCCCACGCCGCCGTCGATTTTCTCCTAAGTGTCGCACGACGTGCGCGTCTAACTATCGCCGTGTTGATTTCCTTGGCCGGGAAATCCGCGATCATCTCCTATGGAAGATCCACACTGGCGCTATGCAGTGAGATCCGTGACTATCTTCTTTCTCTCAGCATCGATCACACGTTTACGTGTCCTGTCACGGTCGCCATATTTTTTCTGGGAAGCTCGATTTTAACCCCGCCGAAGCATTGAGGTATCGGCACCCTGGCTTGTCCGTCTCTCTGTTTAGGAAAGCCGCAGGTCCTTCTCACGTGTGGTTGTGCGACGAGCTGGAGTGTGACTTGAACGCCCCCTATACTGTGACCGAACGATGC
>NW_020224248.1:0-1302 GCF_003070985.1 Temnothorax curvispinosus
TTGACTTGTATGATGACAAATGCATCTATTAATACTCGCGAAGGCGAATTACAAGTAGTAGATAACCCTAAATCACCATGTCAAATTTGGCATACGAACCTTTTTGGCCCAATATCAGAGTCAATTGAAGGATACAAGCATATTTTGGTAATAGTAGATGCGTTTACGCGATTTACTTGGTTGTTTCCTGTCAAATCTACCAGTACAAATGAAACTATCAAACATATGGAACTATTGTTTAACACATTTGGAAATCCAAATATTTTAGTATCGGATAAAGGTACAGCATTTGCTTCGAATAAATTTTCAGAAGTTATGCAAATTCATAATGTTAAACATCGTCAAGTTGCTGTTGATGCTACATGGGCAAACAGCATAGTAGAGAGAGTTAATAGATTTTTAAAAGCATCTCTTGAAAGAATTGTTGAGGAACAACAATCATGGAGTTCCGCGGTTGGATCTATCCAGTTTGTGATAAACAATACAGTTCATTCTTCAGTGAAGGCTTCTCCTTCAAAATTACTTTTTGGTTATGAACAACGCAATCACTCGGATAATGAGTTGGTTGAAAATTTAACTCAATTAGCAGAAATTGAATTGAAAGTATCGGATGAACAAGATATCGCTAATGAATTAGCTATAGAAATGACTGATAAAATAAAGGATTATAATAAAGCCAATTATGATAAACAATATAAGAAACCAACTCAGTATAAAGAGGGAGATTACGTTATGATAAGAGATACTGCGGTAAAATCCGGAGAAGATAAGAAATTAAAGCCATGTTATAAGGGTCCGTATATGGTTACAAAGGCCTTAAATAATAATAGATATATGATTCAAGATATTCCAGGTTTTAATGTGACCTCCAGGCCTTATAACTCTATACTTTCCCCAGATAAAATAAAATATTGGATAAAACAACCAGAGTCATAAAAATTTTGGAATAAAGATAATAAAAAGTGTTGTTTTATGCGATAATCATAAGTTTAAAATAGTTTAAGTTTTGCGTGCATTAAATTTAAGATTACAATGTTTAAAATGAAAGTCTGAATAATTAATAATAATAATACTATGATTTATGTTAAAAAATAAGTAAGGGTTTATGCGAATAATTTAAGTTGTATTGAAATTATATTACTAAAGTATATTTTATTTTTGTTTTTGAGAATTAATTTCTGTTAAGACATTCGGGACGAATGTATTCGCAGAATGGCCGAACTGTAAGATTATTCGTGCCGTGCTTGAGTAGACCGTAAGGTGTGATTGGTCGCTTGAAGTACTGAGTTGCGCCGTAGCCCT
>NW_020224249.1:0-417 GCF_003070985.1 Temnothorax curvispinosus
TCGCAAAAAACTTCGCGCTTTGAAGACCGGTAAGATCGAGAAGGACATTTAGTTGGACACGCACTTTAAACCTCTCATCGGGCCGTTGAAAAAGATCGTTGACAACTCGAGCTTGATCGCGGTGAAAAAAGAGGAGCCGACGGAGAGCGACGCTGACGCGAAAATCGAACCGCTATCCGTTCAACAGCGCGGGCAGGAGGAGGAGGATACTACACCGAAGAAAAAGAAGAAACGATTAGACTCCTGGTCGGATCTTTCATTGACACCGCGTAAATCTAATCAATCAACAGTATTACCGATAACCTCTACACCGATAACCTCTACACCGACGCAAACCGTGCAACGTACAAGTCCCGAATTTCTTGAAACCGCGAATGTTTTCGAAACCACGGACGACTCGATCAGAAAAACCGTTCA
>NW_020224249.1:517-1470 GCF_003070985.1 Temnothorax curvispinosus
TCGAAACCACGGACGACTCGATCAGGAAAACCGTTCATAAACGGTTGAAAACATCGGAGGGTCGACAATGGTTTATAGAATCGTTGGAAGATCACTTGGGTCCACTGAGCCGAATTTACATCGCGTCTGTTTTGGGCGCCTATCCAACGATGGACATAGCGTACGGCGTTTATCTCGGCAATAATGAATTGATGCTCGGTAATAAACGTTTTGGTCGGTAATAAACGGTCCACGTTTTGACGTGGACAAAGCGCATAACATTTATATCGACGGCGTACGATACGCCGGCACACCCGGTATTTACGAGTTGATCTTCAAGAGAATACCCGACGACGATATCTACACGGAAGACGATATGCAAAAATACAAGAGCATACTGTTGGCAACGAGTGCTCATAAATTCCAACACGATCCTAACAAGCGACTAAAGGGCAACGTGGGATACAAGTATACACGGGTAATCGCACCGTTGATGTCGACCGGATCCAAAAAGAAAAAATCCGGAAAAGGATTATTCGCGCCTCGCGCGATGACGCTAACCGACAATAAGATCGACTACGTGCACTGGGACGACCCCAACGAGCTGGTGGATCGTCTGCGATTGCTCGACGCTTCGCGTCAAGCTGGCAACAATGCCCACGACAACGAGATCATGTCGATCATCGAGGAACTTCGCGAGGCTGGGATTATTATAAATTAAACGGTGCGACAGCGATCCGTTCAATCGGTGTCGAAATGCCGATCAATAAATTTGGATTGTTCGAGCAGCGCGAAGACGCGACGAATACCATTTCCTATCATTATCGGTGGAGTGGATTAGTGAGAAATTTCGTGCGCGACAACGCTCTGTGTCGCGCCGCCATGGACTTTGATGCAAGATCGCGCAAGATTCGTCGCGTAGCGCAGCCTGAGACTGACGGTGACGCTGTTAACAAAATATATGTTGATCAATG
>NW_020224250.1:0-15420 GCF_003070985.1 Temnothorax curvispinosus
ACATCTCATTGCCTTCGAGTTTCATCATCTCTCTTTAAAAAAATGCCCATTTTTGCGATGATATTTTATTTAGAAAAGGAATAGCTAGGTCTTTTTAGAGCTACGCGTGGATTTTAGGATCTTAATATCTCCGTTCGCGAGAAAAAAGGGTTTAACGGAACGTGCTTAACGAAGTAGCACGGTTCCTTGGCTGGAAATATGCAAATTTACAAGAACGAGAGGGAGAGGGAGAGAGGGGCCTGAGAAACACTTGGGAAAGGGGTCGCGCGATGGACAATTTTTTGACCAGAGCATACTAATGTCAACCGTAGAAAAACCGGCAGAAAAACGAAGGGATAGGCAACCGGCGAACATTACTATGCGTGAGATTTTCGTTCGAGATGCCGTAGTATATCGCAGCTGCTTTATTTCTCGTGGAAATTACGCGAGAATCAGGGGGTCGATTGTCTGTCTTGAAACGAGGTAAAAATTACAAAAATAAGGAAATTCGTTAGAGTATCTATAATTTCATTTGTCGAAATCTAGTAAATCTATCCACTTTTGTAATTTTCACTTCGTTTCAAGAGACACAAAATCGACCTCCAGAACCTCATTTCAAGATTCGGAAACTTTCCCAAATATAATTTTAAGAAAAAATACAAAACTCATGAGTCATGATGCATCAATTACCGGTTTATAATTTGCTTTTTGGAATTTGAGAAATCATTAATGAAATATACGAGATTCACAACTACAGTTTTTACTGTCGAATCATATAGTACCCGCGACCGATCAAGAAATGTAATATAGGATCAAAAATATCTGAGAAAAACTACTGTTACATATTTTTTTAGTTTTCTTAGGAAAAAAAACGGAATTTTGGAAGACAATAAACTTATAAATAATTTTAGAAATATGACTATTGCGTAAAAAATGAAAAACTGCTCAAATATATACATAGGTGTTTGTACCTTTAGCCGATATGTGTTTACACTATGTTACAATAATAAAGTAAGATTTTAAAAAATGAGATTGTACGTTGTAACATTCACATAAAGAAAATTAAACATTTTTTTATATATAAAAATGTGTTTTTAATTAGCATAATTTTATTAGCTTTGAAATAGTTCTTCAAATATTTCACAACTCAAAAAAGCAAATTATTTTGCTGTGTACCCATTTTGAGAACCTTTCAGTTCCATTAATATTCCTAATTGCATCAGTTACAAGATACAAATGCTGCGAAGTTGTTTCTAGAATGTTAAGAGGAATTTCACAATCTTATGCCGCTTGCAATTTACAAACAACTGAAACTCAGATTTCAATGTCACAAAATAAATCGATGTCCGCGTTACATAGTGTCGAAAATTTATATCTCGTTAATAATTAACAATTAATAATAGCAGCAATAATATTAATAATAGTAACAAAGTAGTATCACATTATCGTATCAGATGTGCCATTTGTGTGACGATTGGTTTCGCAAATTTGATAAACAAGTGTACATAATTAATAATAAGTTCTTTAACAAAACGGTAAAGCATGGATAAACGATATACATATAATATGGCGGCGCCCATATTTTTGACGGCTGTCAAAATATAATTCAAAAGAGTTGCATAAAATATACTGTAATTATGAGAAATTATTATTTCTACAAATTACTTGAAATAATCATTTTAATTTTGCAAACACATTATTTTATGCTCTTTTTTTCATCTTTTTGATTAAATTAATTAAGCGTTGTCATCTTTTGTGCAATAACATTTTTTAAAACAAAAATGTTCTTTTTTTACGTTTTTAACGTTTTAACTTACCGTTATTTATTAAAAATAAATTACGAACCCAAGCGGGAATATTGGTATCACTTTAAGTATTGTACTTCTTTTTATTTAATATGCAATGATGTAACGGAATTGCAATTACAAATTGTATCATCGCACCGATCGCGATGATCGTATTTCGTTTTGCGGGAAGACAACCATTTAGAAGGCAGTGCTTGGGAATAGCAAGAACATGATAAGACATTATTTAATACTGAATTCTTAAGTACTCGATTATGTTCCTGTGCAAAATCTCTGCTTGACAAAACTTTTAAGACACAGAAGACATATAGACACTATATCTATATATACTTAACACATACACAATCGTTATAAAAGTATAAGTTATCAAAATGTAGAAAATAGCCTATTAACTTACATCGATGCGATAAGTCGAGCGATAAAGAGGTAATCGGTGTAACTGCAAAAGCAAATGCATGCTTATGCCATTATTATCAGCATAAGCTCTTGTCACCATAGTGTATCTTGTCTCTATATTAGTCTTAGCGTCTAAGAGAAAAGTGAACAGTTATATCTTACATTCTGAAGAATATAAACATAAGAATTCTACCTACGCGTCAACAGTAGGTACGTGGCATTGAACAGCTGTGAACAATAACGTAACAGAGAACTTCGACGAGTATGTATTATACACGTAAATATGTAAAAAAAATCGGTTAATCATTAAATAAAATCAAGCACACTATAATTAATTGCTTCAATCTGATTATCTCATGTTTTCGTAATTATTCACGGAGGATCGTTAATAAATTAGTTACAAATCATATCCATCCCCAGTCTCTTCTACTCGCGAATAGAATAAAATTTATTATCAAAATCTTATCTGCGAAAAGATTTGGATTAAAAGTACATGAGATAAAAAGAACACATCACACGATAGATTTTCAAATCGAGTCGACGATAAAAATATTTTTCGACTGATCTTAACACAAACAGCTTTTTAGGAACTCGTAGGCGCTCTATTCTTAAGGCTACTTTGTAATTTCAGGAGCGATGCGTCGACAATTATGGTAGTTCGTTTACTAAAGCTACAAAATATAAATCTTTAGTATATATAATACTTTCTGTGACGGTTTTGCGATTTTTTTTGAACAAGTATACACTCGTATTGCGTTAGCTTTCGTACGTTATAAAATTACAAAATAGTGCGGTTAATGTACTAACAAGGGAAAAATGCATCGAAATCGGCAGAGGGAGCCTTGCTTTCTAGAAAGCATATGTAAACTAATGAGAATATACATATAAAAACACGTTCTTTTTCTCTCTCTTCTTGTTTTCGGACATATTAATGGAAGCATCAGGGATGTGGAAGTTTATACACAACCATACTCGTACCATATCGGACTGCCAGTCTTTGGCTCTTTCTCAGCGGGAGGTTCTGCGAGCGCTTCATCTTGCGCTGCATCCTTTATCGGACTGCCAATGTTCTTCGACTCGTTTATGACTGCCGATACTTTATTGTAGATCAAAAAGGGACGTGACTCGACTTGCGCTTCCGGTTTCGTTTCCATCGGCGCGGCGTGCACGTTGTCTCCTTGTTCCTGGAAGGACTCGCTCAGCAACCTGTCTGCCTGTGTTTCAAAGATTTCCTTGATATACATTGCATTCTTGTGACAGATTATTATTTTTGTTATTATATAATTATTCCTTACAGGTAAAGAAGTGGACGATGGTGGGGAATCATCAGTATAGTACACCGTTCTTCTGGTTCCAGCGTGCCCAAGCGCGTCCGATCCGAAGACTCTGCTCGGTCCTGGAAACAAAATAGTAGCTACATTCCTAATATTGTCATAATCAATGAATTAAACATCTCTTATTCTAAGAAATCATTTACCGGGTAAACGATAGTCGTCGGTGCTCGCATCTGAATCATTTCCGCCTGTGTCCGACTCGTATGTTTTACTGTCTGACTGCTTGGAATCTTCGGCCCATGAACGTCGATTCTACAATAGATAAGCAAGTTTTACTATATGAAGTAAACATAGTATATTTTATTATATATAATTATTTACCTTATTGAGAAGTTCCGACCCGGCTTTTCTGACTCTGCGAACTAAACTGGCCCCAAATCCTTTCCTGTATTAAAAACATAACATGTGTAAAGTTTCGATAAGAAGCAAGTTGCATCATATATAAAATTTAAAGAAAATATAAATCATAAAATTATGATTTTCTGGTAAACGTACTTCTTGGTAGTGCAGCTGTTCAATTTTCTGTAGTGCTCCATAATCTTGTCTTCCAACTTTTCTTTTTGTCTGTACAAATGATTAACTTTATCCCTGTAACACATAGTTAATAAAATGAGTTGCTGAATAAAAACTGAATTAATATAATTAATGCATTAAAAGACTCGAAATATAATGTTATAAAAAAATAATGAGCTGTCATACTAACGCGAATAATTTCTCTTCCATGTGATAATGCTCCTTGTCTTGAAGCGAATGTGTTAAAAGTTCGTGGTATTGTGTAAATAATAAACTTATATGTTCCATTAAAGAACGTCTGTCATTGTCCAACCCAGAGTTCATTTCTAGCAGCCTCTTTAAAAAAAAGGAAATAACATGCATTCTAGTTTTTCTCATAATCAATAAACTGTGATATTGTTATAAAATCATATACATACATCGCATCGTTCATGAAGGCTATTGACCTCTAACTTCAGATCCGAGCATTGTTCGTCTTTGACACTGAGTTCGCCCTGCATTTCAGTCTGCTTTAAACTGAGGCGGTTCATCTCGATTTTATTCTTCCTATAATCATCCTGCAAATTTCTATACTCTGCTTTCAATCTTTCACTCGCAGTATATAGGTTTCTAAAGTCATCCTAGAATATTTGCAGGGTAATTAAAATCTAAATTTTAAATTATCGATAAAACGAGATTTATGTACAATATATCAGATGTTTCAGTCATATTTCTTACAAATAGATACCTTCAACTTGGAATGTTCTCCTCGCAAATTATTTAAGCTTTTCGTGTTATTAATCAGGGCTTCCCGTTCAGATTGCAGTGTTTCACTTCTCGCCTCTAATCTCTCACAGGTCTCGCGCAACGTTCTATTTTCATTCTTCACGTCTCTTAAATTCGATTTAAGAGAGTCCCGTTCGCGACGCAGATTCTCATACTCGTTGTTCAATTGTTCATGCAAGGATTGTAAGGTGTTTTGATCGTGAATTAGCGCGGAATATACGTTCTGCTGTGTGCTACGTTCTTTCAAGAGCTATATGTGCATACATAATGGTTAAGTATATAAAAATTTTAAGATATATAGAGCATAATAAAAGAAACAAAATAAAAATTACACGAAAACATAAATACCTCTTCTTTTTCCGCAACAAGTTGCGAATTGGCCAATTGCAATGCGGTATGCTGCGCGGTTAACGAATTGCTTTGCGACTGTAACGTTGTTATGTGAACCTGGAGTTTCGCATTCTCGGACAATAGATGCTCCACTGCCGTTTCAGACATAGATGCCTTTATTTGCAAATGTTTCAATTCTCTCTAAAATTGGAGAATAAAATATAATATAAAGTGCAAACAATAATGGAAATCTTTTAAATGTTAATACCTTTAAAGGTTCTATCACGATCTCTAAGGTCTTATTAACATCGCTTTCCTTGTCGGTGCAAGCTGTGGATTCGGATGTCGTTTCTTCACTGCTCTCCGATACGAAGGATTTTTTAATAAGATTGATCACTTCTGGTATTTGAGCAATTCTACAACAATTAAATTTATATACATAATTACAAACTAGCAAGAGCAAATTTATTTCCGCATTGATTTCTCTGTTATCCATACATAATGGTTATCCATACCTTTCCAATATAGTTTCCACAGGTTGGGACAGCAATATATTATCGCTAAGGCCGAGTTTCTCCAATACCGTGTACAGCTGTTGATTACTTAGCTTTTCTGCGACGAGATTAGATTGAAGTATCTCTAAAGTTTCTCTATCAATCGCAGCTCGTGAGTCGAGCTCTTTGCTGGACCGCTCAATTTCTTGCAATCTAGAAAAAAAAAAACATTTTTGATATTTTGATAAAGGCCATATTCAAAGTTATTAAAAATAATTAACTTATTATACAAACAATGGATTTCTTCAAACACACCTCGATATCTGCGTAACACAATCTTGTAACTCCTGCTCAAGTTGTACTACTTTCCTCTCCAAGACTTCAATTGTATTTGTTGCTTTATCTAAGGCTACATCTTTCTCCTAAAATATCACGCAAGATTGTTTACGTCTATATTAAGTATTCATAATATGCGATTAATATTCACCTCAATTGTTTCTCTATATTTGTGAATATCGCGTTGTGCGGCATCTTTCTCTTTCTCTGTCGCCGTTAGTCTTGCTTCGAGATCGAGGCACTTGGAGTTAATATCGTTGATATTGTTTTCGATGAGCTTCAATTCCTCAACCTTTTGATTTGTCGTTTCCAGAGTGCGTTCTAAATCATCGGCACGTCGTTGCACGCTCTCTAATAATAGCTGAACACGTTGTTTCTCTTTCACCGCCGTATCATAATTTTTTTCCAGTTCCATCATTTTTACATGGTGAGTCTAAATATGGCACGAATCAAAGATTAGATAAACACATCAATATTGAAATAAAGTATTCAGAAAAGCGTAATTTGATCTAACATACTTGGACTTCTTGTTGCTGCTTCTCGAAAGAGGTTCGTTGATTTTTAAGAGTATTCTGAAGTTTCTTGTTTTCTTCCAATGCCTGCTTGCAGACTAATTCCAGGTCGGTATTTTGTTGCGTGAGTCTTTCTTTATTATCGCTCAATGATTCAATCTTCAAGGAGAGTTTCTTTTTCTCCTTCTCCAGTTCCAAAACGCGAGAGGAATTTTCATGGAATGAACTCTCTTTCAGTGAATCGATTAAAGTATTTAAACGGCGATTTTCCAGTTCTAATTTTAATGCTCGTGTCTGAGCGTTGCTCGTCAATTGTTCGGACAGTCTGTTATCATTGTGCACTAAGAACATTAATTAAATGTCATTTAGTTGTCTTCATTTAAATAAAATATAATTTTACTAATATTTTTTTTACTGCAAGATTACCTGGTTCTTCGGAGTCACTAGAGCCAGCTAATGCAGCCTCACTAGCAGCAGCTTTCGTTAATTGATGCAGTTGTGTATTTTCCTCAACGAGCTCTTGATATTTTTCTTTGTCAGCAGCACGTTCCTGTAAATTATTTTTAATTTCTTATTTACATCTTATTACGGATACTATCAGTTTCGTGTTGATACTATAAAATTCCTGAAATTCTTACCAATGCCACATCGTTAAGCAACTGCTTATACTTAATAATTTCAGATTCGAGCTCCAATACTTTGTCTGCTCTGTTTCTTGACGAGCTTAATTGTTCTTCAAGCATTTCTCTGGTCTCCATTAAAACTCTTAAATGTATATATAACAATTATTAAATGTATAATAATTACTTTACTCATTATACTGTTAAAATATTACAGAACATATAACGTATATTACCTATTATCCTCACGTAACTCTTCTATCCGAGTCTTATAAAATTCGATGTCCGTAAGTTTTTCTCTATAACGTGTGACCTCTATTTCTAAACGGTCTGCTCTGTCCGCTCTTTCAATCACAGCATCCAATTCATCTCTGTATGATTTAGCAGTACGAGCTTCGTGCATCAACTCTTGATTCTAAAATTATAAACTTTATGTACTCCACACCACAAACATGCAAATTACTCGATGTATTACCTCTTGCCTTAGTTTTACAAGCAATGTTTTATTATGCTCCAGTTCTTCCTTACATTCGAGTAGAGCTTCCGTTTTTTCTTCCCTATAAAAATTACACACATGGTAATTTCTAACAATTCTTCACGAGAAAATGAATATTAAAAAATATAAAATAAATTTTCTCATTTTTAACTGTTCTCAAAAAAAATTATTTTATACATGAAAGTAGTAGTATCTATAAAAGAAAGTTTGATTTTTCAGAAAATACGTACAATTCCTGGCGCTGTTTCCGAACCTTAGACTTCCAGTCAGCCAATTCAACCGCGTAATGATGATTATCTTCTCTTTCCGTTTTGGCGACAGGATGAGACTGCTGCACTTTACTTATATCTTCCGATTCTGCACTGATAGACGAATCGTTTCGTTCAACGCTATCGTCCAGCACTGTGTCCCTCCACTTCTGCTTTCACAAAATGTAATATTACAATAATTGTAATATCAAACTGTGCATACTCTTTCAAATGTACCAACAAAACAATTATCCAATTAAGAGACTGGCGTACCTCCCGATATAAATCCAATTCTTGGATCCATTTTTTTATTTGGACAAACAGGTAACCCATATTTGCATTCTCCATAGCATCTTGCGTAATAACTATGTCTTGGTGATCCGTAACCTGAATACATACATATTTATACATAAATTTCACTAATATCATTTTTTCAGCTATGTTAATATAATTTATTTCTGTAGTATCTCTCTATCTTTATTAGTAATTACTTTCAGTGGTAACGATACCTGCTTAATGCACTCCACTATCGCGAGCTGAATGTCGACGTGCAGAGTCTTTATCTTGGTAATAAACTTCTCCTTATTCGGACATTGGACAGCACATCCGAGAAGCAACAACAGCAACAACTTCATATCCGCTATGTACAATTCTGGCTCCTTTCCCAAATTCGTAACGTCGGGCAATTTTAAAATCACATGATCTAACTCCTCTTCGTAAAATTGTTTTATGTTCTGTATCACGGTCCTCAAGTTTTTCGTACGGATAACGGGATTGTTGTTGGACGGCACCACTTCATCGTGCAGCGGTTCTGGATTGCTACAAGTAACGAAAGCAAATATTAACATTACACTTCAACATCTCAATGTTCCACAATCGCGAACTGATAACTCAACATCTCTCATACACTAAAGAACTCACATCTGCAGGAAGACACTATGCAACAAGACACCGTCCACTAAGTCCTCGTAGTTCGCCAATACATTGGGATCTTCCAAACAGCTAGCGAACTGAAGGCAAACCAAAGAACATTCTTGATCAAAATCTCACCAAATCGAGTCGATACACACTTCAATGATCTCGTCACACATCCTCATGCATCGACAAGGAAACATCCGAGTTTCTCAGTCGAGAAGACTCACCCAGGTGACCAGCGGCCCCGCCAAGAAATCGTCAATCTCCGAGGAGGCCATTTTCGTGGGACTCGACGCAGGACGAGCGTGTACGCGGTTATCATCTGTCTGTCGACGTTGACGTTTACCTTTCCCACGACGGGGCACCGTGAGGGGGGAATCGGTGCCGTCGGAGGCTGCCCCGCGAATTCGTGGTGAGAGTCGCGCGACTCCAAGCCCACCCCCCGTTCCCCCCGAGAGCCTACGGCCTACGGTGGGAAACCTCCTCGGAGGCGAACCTCCCGAATCGCTCGCGAGGACCCCCGCGTTCAAATCGCCGCACGATCACGTCGGCGGACCGACGCGCGCGGCTCGGACGTCGTCGCGGACGGAGACGCGGATCGTCGGCGCCCACGGCGTCGCGACGCACGTCATTCGCGCGGGAGGAGAACGCGTTTACCGTCCCGTCGCCGGTTTCAACCGAAGCCGAAACCTGCCTCGCTACCGGACGTGCTGCCGGTACGACGAAAATCCTCGGGAGCTCTCACAGCTGATCGTTTTCATAACAAAAACAGCGAGAACGCGACCATGAGCGTCGCGCAGGCTCGATCGTGCGCGATTGGCGATTAGCTTAAAGTCCGTTCAGACGGACTCGCGCGCGTTGAACATCAGCGGGCTGCGAGTCCGAAGTTGATCCGACCAATCGGACAACTTGCGTCTCAATTCACATCACGTCAATTTTGGTTGAATAAAATTCTAATATCAATTTTGTGAAACTAATTTGTCACAAACGTTAAAAAATAGGCTCGCAATAATCGCAAACGATTTACAAACAAAATACACTCGGAAAAGTTAAAAATAATCAAATTTAATCATTTCTGTCGGCTAGCTTCATGTAGGGTGCTCTGCTCTGCGAGGACACGTGGGGATTGTTTCCCGAACGCCGCAAACGAGAGATAAGAGTGACGTTTGAACGTTCGGTTCATTCGTTTTCGTCGCCGGATGCCGTTGAATCCCGTTGAATTTGATAAAGCGGTCCTTTTCTTTCGTAATTGTCGAGAAAGTCAATCGAGCGTTCAACATGGTCTTCGTGGGGTTACCGTAAGTATTGATAAGATAAACATAGTTCAACAACAATATCGAAATGAGACCAGAACGCTGCACATGCAACGTATTTATTTAAAAGATTCCGATTTGTCTTCAACAATGTAATTTCGAACTTCGTAATCTTGTTCTATCACGATTTACAATCGTGGAGCACTTGGGGTTTCAGGACAAGATTGCAAGAAGTTAGGTTATTTCACCTCCCATCCTATTTTCAGGGAGACTACCGCCTACTTCTGGACGAAGAACAGAAGGGCAACGTACGGTACCTGGCCTTTCGAGGACTCCGATAAGTGCAACGCGGAGCGTATGGCTGCCGCTGGATTTTACGTTATTGGGGACAACAAAGAGCCAGACTTGGTCGAATGTTTCATTTGTGGCAAGCAGCTGGATGGTTGGGAGCCGAACGATGATCCGTGGTAGGTCAAGCAACGACGTGATTTGTATGCACATTTATTATTGTTATTTTTGTCGACAAAAACTTTAAAACCGAGAATTTGTAGGAGCGAGCATGAGAAGCATCAGTCGGATTGTCCGTTCGTCAAATTAAACAAGCAAAATGAAATGGAATGGACAGTGAATGAATTATATGATTTATACCGAAAGTACAAGACGAAAGAATTAGTAAGTATAATTGTGTATGTGCTTTAAATTATATTTGATTGTCGATACCTATTTAGTTTACATTGTACTTAATAACAGTACCACGCAAATCTATTTCGCAGAAGAACGAAGTGAAAAGAAGTGTCGAGACTCTGAAAGATAAAGCGGCACAGTTAACGAACGAGCTGTTTGTACACAGATCATCGCACAAGAATAAGAAGAGCACCGGTTAATTATTATAGATTTTGTACGATAATGAGAAGAGCATCGGTTAATTATAGATTTTGTACGATATGTCTGCCCTATTTTGAGAACTAATTAAATATATTTTGCAATGCTTAAGAAATATATTGCGTACAAGCAATCAAATTTCACCTTTTAATTATTAATTAATTTAAACGTTAGTTACAAAGATATTCAACAGACAACAGAAAATCTATAGGATATACGTAACGTGAAGTAAGATTTTTCACCACGTGCTGTTGTGCTTGGTTGCTATGATATGGAGGGAAAAACTCGCGCTTGCGCGTTATAGAATATTCCAGCAGCCGCTAAAATGCTCATTAGTCGCGTACATAACATGTTATATTTAAAGGTATCGTCAGATCCCTCCTAGCAAAGGTAGAAACGATATTAAACAAAATAAAAAAATTTTAATAAATAGATAAATAACAGCTTATAAAAAATTAAGTAAATTTATTAAATTTATTTGTTGCTTCCGCCAACTTATAAAAATACTAACATTTGAACATTAATATTTTAAGCATACAATAATTGTATCATTATTTAAAACTAATAACCAATTCTTCTGCTGCATAAATTATGTTACTGAATAATTTTATCAAATTGTTTGTTTAATAAACGTTTCTTTATTATTTATTTTCTGATAAATATTTTACATATAATAAATTACTTTATATATCAATATAACACCATAACACGGTAGTAGTGAATAAAAAAAACAATAAATTTAAAAAACTGTATACGGACCCCGAGAAGTGCCTGGCATTGCGTCTCTAAATACGAGCCTATCAGACGTGACCACGTGAATTGATGACGTAATGACACACGTGTGCCAGGAGTCTCCGGGAAGATTCGTCATTTTTCCAATAAACTCCACTAACTCCAGTTGGTTTTCACCAGTTTTCACGCACGGGACGCTGAATATTACGGAACGCAATTGAACGCAGCCAGCTATGAAAGAAGAAAAATAAGAATATTTAAGCATTTGAATTTTCGTTCTTCGCCGGGACGCCGTTGAATCTCGTTGAATTTGACAAGGCTGTCATTTTCTTTCATAATTGTCGCCGACAATTGTCGAGGAGAATCAATCGAGCGTTCGAGATGATCATCGCGGAGATACCGTAAGTATTTTCGGCACTCTTGAAAATAAACGGAAGTTCAATAACAGTCTCGAAATGATTGGAGCAACACACTTATTGAAAGGACCCTCCGATTCATCATCCACTCGTCATTTTCGAATCGTGTTCTATTTGTTTCGCAATCGCGGACGCTACGAGTTCTACTTTATAGCATCCTTCTCGACATGATAAGCTAGATTACTTCATCTCCCGTGTCTCTTCTCAGGAACACTACCTCCTACTTCTGGAAGCGAAACAGAAGCGCAACATACAGCAGCTGGCCTTTTAAGGACTCTGACAAATGCAACGCCGAACGCATGGCTGACGCTGGATTTTACGTTGTTGGAGACAGCAACGAGCCGGACTTGGTCGAATGTTTCATGTGCGGGGGACAATTCAGTGGTTGGAAACCGGACGACGATCCATGGTACGTATACGTCGCGAGTCGCGACAAAAGTAACTTGCGTGTAGACATTAGGAGCTTTCCAGTAAGAGACACAAGTCGACACAAACGTCGTTCTATCTTTCTTTTTTTGGCAATGATTTTAATAGAGACAAAATGACACTTGTGTCGACTTGTGTCGATTGCTGGAAAGCTCCCATTATCATATATATATTTTTCAGCAAAAACTTAAAAATTATGAAAATTTACAGGCGCAAGCATATGAAGGAGTATCCATTGATCTGTCCGTTTGTTAGATTCAACAAGCCAGACGAGAATAAATGGTCGATCAAAGAGCTATGTTCTTTGTGTAAAGAGTACAATATAAAAGTTGATGTAAGTATAATTGTGTGTACTTTTTAAATTGCGTTTTTTGTAAGGTCCAGTTGCGTCGATCTGTTCAGTTGATTTGTTTTACGCTTAATAACAATGTTACGCAAAACTATTTTGCAGATGGACAATGTGAAAGAGAGTCTCGCCAAAGTGAGAGCTGACATGGAACGAATAATGCACAAGCAATCTATAGATAGGATATTAAATCAAGACAAATATAGAAAAAGACCTTATCGTATTATCAACGTGTAGATAGTCTTAAATGTTACACTGGATAGCAATTGCTATCAATATTATTATAATGTAACATCCGTTCTACTTTAGAAAATTTGAATGTTTAAAGATATTTTTGTGATACTTTTCTTAAAAAATATATTGTGCGCACACAATTGAGTTTCTCATGTCTCTTAACCAGCTAATTCAATTATTAATTTAAGGAGCAATGACATTTATATTAATGCACACAAATTTGCGACAAATGATGTTCACGAGCGTCACGAGATAAACATTTTGCCTCAAATCGAGCAGTTTATAAACCTCATTATAATTAAATAAGGCACCCTGAACAGAGAAACATGCTCCGAAATGTACTGAGGACTGCAAATCTATAGTAAACGCAGGGAGTAAGATATACCCTGAGTAAACGTTACGTGAACTATAGATTTTGGTATATTTTGGATGTATACGTATGTATAGCACCGCTACCACGTGGAGCTGAGCGCCGGCATGATGTGTTTATAGGTTATAGGTGCTGTGTCAGCTGTGTTGTACATACAACACGAGTGCACAATGCCGATCGACCAGAAACGTATTAACGGTCCAGACGCTTCTACGCCGTATGATATTTATATTCACTCCGAAGTGAAAGAAGATGGGATACAACCCGGTGCCCCGAAAAGGCACGACGGCCGTTCAAATAAGGAGCTTAGAAATATCTGTAAGGTTGAGGTTATGTCACATGTAACAACAAGCTCCATTTAGAACAACTTTGATTAAAGTCTGGTTAATTTAATCGACGTTTAACTTGTCAGGAAATATCTACAGTATTTTGTCAAAGTGGACAAAATTATTTACTTTCTTTGTTCAACGGAGACAAAGATTAAGTTAAATGAGAAATTCGTAGTTAGAAGTTTATTTTAGGTGATTCTCTAGCTAAATTAATCACCGATAAAATTAACCAGAGTTTGGCCACCATTAAGCGGTCAAATTTCTTAGTTAGGTCTTATAAAAAGAATGCGTGAAGTAAACTTTGTTGAAACTTTGTTGAAAGTTGTGAAAACAGGCATAGTTAGTCAGGCAAAAGGTTCGGCTTATATCGAGATGGGCGACACCAAGGTCATCTGCTCGGTATTCGATCCCAGAGAGGTGCCGAACAAAACTGGCTACTGCGTGCAGGGGGAACTGTTTTGCGAATTCAAATTCGCACCCTTCTCTCATCGCAAACGGAAATTACATCAGCAAGATGCAGAGGAAAAGGAGTACAGCTCAATACTGCAAAGGGCTTTAGAACCAGCGGTGTGTCTGGTACGTATCTTCCATTTTTTTTTCCCCAATCGAGGGTTCAAACTCAGAATAATATGCACAAAATCATTGCTAACACCCATAACTTGTGCAACTTCAAGACTGTATCTATAATTATCAATTGTCGCGCGCTCTCATTTCAGCAAGAGTTTCCTAATTTTCAAGTCGACGTCTACGCGACAGTTCTTGACAACGGGGGATCCGCGCTGGCCGCGGCGATAATGGCAGCTAGTCTAGCTTTGGCAAACGCTGGAGTGCCGATGTTTGGTTTAGTCACTGCATCCACCGTTGTGAGTAAACGTCTGTTGAGAATTTTTATCAAGTAACGACAAAATGTATGGTGATAAAATTTTGTGTCTCTCAACAGGGCATATGCGATCGGACATATTTAGTGGACCCAACGGATGCGGAAGAAAATTTTTGTTCCACAAAGGCTGTGCCAGGCACGCCGGACGATCACGGAATCATCGTGCAAGCCGCTCTTCCACAGCACGGCCAAATTTCCGAAATGTTCGTGATAGGCAGCATCGACATGGATACCATTGAACGTTCTATGGATCTTTTGAACGATACTCACAAGGATATATGTCCCATACTAGAGCAATGTCTCGTAAAAACTGTGTTCAAAGCATTTCGCCCAAGCGGCAAAAGAACAGATAAAAAATAAAGATAAAAATTTTTTATCCTTATTTTTTAGTCTCATTTTTATCAATCCTCACTAAACTTCTGAGACTTGCATTTCTTCGAATTTCAAGTTTGAAGATTTCAATACGCGCATATATATATAGCTCTGGCTCTGGGCAATAAGCGGGAAATGTGTTCATAGAAATTGATATAATGTTTTGGCTGACTTACAAATAGTAAAATTAATTGATATTTGTAATAACAATACATAAAAGTTATATATATCTATATATATGTAATATAAAAGTTATTTTTTACCTGCTTATTGCCCAGAGTTATCGATATTAGATATCTCTAGTGTAGCCCAGATTAATTTTGGATATTTTAAGTCTTCATAGATGAGTTCAGAAAAAATTTTTATGCATTTGATTAACGTTGCGCTTCTATGATCGACTTATCGTACGAATAATCAATGCAATTGCTATAAAAGTA
>NW_020224251.1:0-1073 GCF_003070985.1 Temnothorax curvispinosus
AACCAAAAAATCGTTACAATTACAACCTAAAAAATTTGAATGCTATGACTGGTTGACAACAAGCAATAGGCACAGAGTTTCCAACGTGACAAAATGTATCATTGTTTATACTGCATTTATACATGATTTCTGATTTCTATTCCTTGTTTCTATTGTCTGTTGCTTGACATTGTGCAAGGGGCTTTATGCTGTGCCCCGGGTTCCCTCCATGACAATTTGCGCGTTTAGCAGATACAATTGTTGAGTTCAACACTCTTCTTATCAACACTCTGCGTTAATTGGAGTAAAGGGAAAACAGGAAGGGTTTTGGGAAAAGATAAAAGAGTGGGATGTCGTGAGGTTGGTGGAGACGTAGCTGGAACAAGAGGAATGGGAGAAGATGAAGAATAGGGTGCCAAAAAAGTTCAACTGGACAGGGTGCAAAGAAAGAAAGAGTTGGAAGAAAAGGAAGAGCAATACGTGGAATAATGATGCGAGTCAGAAAAAGGTTAGAAGAGGAAGAAGAATGGGAGGAGAAGGAGGGTTCAATGATTGGAAAAGTAAGATGAAAGAAGGAGAAATGGAGATTGGCAACAGTTTACGTAAGCGGCAACTTGGACAAGATCATGGGTAAGATAAAATCGGTGAAAGAAAAGGAAGGGAGAGAGGAGAGATAGATAGTGTAGGGCGATTTCAATGCGAGAACAGGGGAGAAAGGAGCGCTGGAGATGGAGAAGAGGGAGTGAAAGAAAATCGAAAGATAAAATAATAAATAGGCAGGGAGAAAGGCTGATTAGATGGGTTGAAGAGGAAGGGTGGGGAATTATGAATGGAGCAAAGGAGGGAGATGAAAAGGAGGGGTGAATTTACAGGAAAAAGAAGGGAAACAGTGATCAATTACGCGAAAGAAGATAGGAAGGTTTGGGAAAGAGTGATAAGATTGGAGGTGGGGTGTGAGGTAGATTTGGATCACCAATCAGTACCAGTACGGGTGGACAAAGGGGGTGGTGGTTAGAGGAGAGGGACAATAGCGGAGGAAGAAAGGTAGGTGAAAAAGACGGACTGGTCGGAAGAGGCAAGATAGGAGGAGGTAG
>NW_020224252.1:0-2073 GCF_003070985.1 Temnothorax curvispinosus
GGTCATCCTGGCGTCAGAAGGATGAAACAACTCGCCAGGGAATACGTTTACTGGCCGAGAATCTCTGATGACATCGAACATCTTGTTCGCCAGTGCGATGCATGTGCTCTGACTCAAAAATTGCCGATAAAGGTACTCCTCAATCCGTGGCCTATCCCGAAAAGACCACTAGAACGTATGCACATTGATTATGCTAGTCCTATCGACGGCCAGTACATCCTTATTTTCGTAGACGCATATTCAAAATTTTTCGATTTAGCCATCACGCCCACAATTTCGCGGGCAAGTCGCACTGTGGAGTTGTGCCATGAAGTTTTCTCCAGGTATGGACCGCCAGAAGTTCTAATCAGCGACCATGGCACCCAATTCACTTTAGGACTGTTCGCTGACCTCTGCAAGAACCTACAGATCACTCATTTATTATCACCGGTCAACCATCCCCAATCAAATGGATAAGCTGAGAGAACAGTCGACACAGTAAAGAGAGCCATAGCTAAAGACCCATCTAATTGGAAAAAAAACACTGTACGAATTCTTCCACAGTTACTGCTATACCTTGTGCGTCAGCACCAGGAGGAAAGTCACCTGCAGAGTTATTCTTTGGACGCCAAATCAACTCACCTTTCTCAAAACTATTTCCCAAACTCGAGGAAGAAGAAGACGTCTCACCTGATCTCGTAACAAAATGACTCAAACAAATATGAAAAATCAGTTTACGAAGCACCATGGCTCCCGCCAACGACGTTTATCAGTTGGAGATCGTGTCATAGTGCTCACCCGGAACGATAAACGTGAGCAAGGCAACTTCCTTAAAGTCTTATCCGATGTACGTTGTGTCATACGTCTCGACAATGATAAAGACGTTGAAAGACACATAAACCACATCTGGAGGGGTGGAACTAACACTCCTGCGCAAGGCCTAGCAGAGGACGACACTTGGATGTACACCGACTTCAATTCGGATTTGGACCCTGGACCATGCAGCTATCGCCCCGGCCGTTGTGGAACAACCACCTAGGTCCCAAAATCCCGATAACAGAGTCCACGAAGATGTTGTAGCAAATGCGACCCCAAGACGTTCTACTCGTGATCGGGCCCCACCGAGAAGACTGGTGCTGGACCCAAATATCAAATCGTACTCCGAACAATAATCTTTCCATTTTAGGAGGGAGATGTTGAGGACCACACGCTACACGAGGGTGTCGACAGAGACTGCGCCACGTCCGCAGGGCAGTACGTGCGCGCCACGACAACCGCAGTCAGTCGGTCTCAGACTCTTGTACGATACGTTTCGATATAATAAATATACGTACTAGCACACATCCTTCGTTCATCGTCCATAATCATTTACACACTCTCGTCCTTATACGAGGCACAACACATATATTTAGTGCTATTTTGTTGCTAATTTGTTGTTCTATTCCCAAATTTGTTGCACTACCCCTAACATAAAAAAATACCCCTAATTAATCCCACCTAGCACCACGATAAAAATTCCGTTTTAAAGAAATATCTTGATAGATTACATTATTTTGATTTCGTTGCTTTTTTGGACTCTGATTTTGTTGCTCCACTTCTATTATCAAAAAACTACCCCTAGTTACTCATATCTAGTACAACACCTTATAACTCGAATTTCAAGTAATGGTATAAATCTGCTGGTATAAATCTATTAAAAAAAAGGTAAAAAAAGGCGCCAAGTACACGCATAGTAGTGTATATGTAGTTATCTCAAAAAAAAAGAAAGTGGTAGTATTATACATCGAAAAAACCAAAGTAACAAGTGGTAGACGTAATCTTTATATCTCGAAAAATCTTGAAAAAATCTAAGCAGTAGTATCTTTATTTCCGAAAAATTATAACCCAAGTGATACACATCACAAAATTAAGTAAAGGATAAATTTATTTATTTATTTAAAATTTCGAGGTCTAGCAGCGCCAAGTTTTTTTACAAGAAAAATTTATGTATTTTAATAAAATATTTTTATTTTGTACTGTGTACCTCTGTAATTCTTTGTGACCACTAAAAAATACACATGTAAACTTTGTATTTAAATATCTTGTATTCCCTTG
>NW_020224252.1:2173-3772 GCF_003070985.1 Temnothorax curvispinosus
ATTTTAATAAAATATTTTTATTTTGTACTGTGTACCTCTGTAATTTTTTGTGACCACTAAAAAATACACATGTAAACTTTGTATTTAAATATCTTGTATTCCCTTGCTAAATTTAAATAAAATTTTTTAATCTTATAAAATTGTTATCATACATACTTTTCTAATTGACACAATGTAAAAATTTTTCAAAGTAGTGCAACAATTATTTTTTGAGGCAATATATATGTTCTCTCTGTAATTGGCGCTGTAATTTAAAGAGATATCATTTCTTTTTTGTAATTGTAATAGATCACTTGAAGCGCGACTCTTCTTTTTGATAAGGTAACATAATTTTGTGATGTGTATCACTTGGGTTATAATTTTTCGGAAATAAAGATACTACTGCTTAGATTTTTTCAAGATTTTTCGAGATATAAAGATTACGTCTACCACTTGTTACTTAGATTTTTTTGATGTATAATACTACCACTTTCTTTTTTTTTTTGAGATAACTACAT
This sequence comes from Temnothorax curvispinosus, assembly GCF_003070985.1. Taxonomy (NCBI): domain Eukaryota; kingdom Metazoa; phylum Arthropoda; class Insecta; order Hymenoptera; family Formicidae; genus Temnothorax; species Temnothorax curvispinosus. The sequence goes on from NW_020224252.1 coordinate 2,671, forward strand.
ATACACTACTATGCGTGTACTTGGCGCCTTTTTTTACCTTTTTTTTAAAAAAGGTAATTTTGTACGGATATCACGCCTTTTTGTAGTATTACGCATTTTATAAACAGTATGTACAGGGTAAAGCTATTTGGAGGTATAATACTACCACTTTGTTTTTTTCGAGGTAACAACATAACAGGGTAACAACATAATACATATACACTACTATGCGTGTACTTAGCGCCTCCTTTTACCTTTTTTTTTTTAATGTGTATACACATAATAAAAATGCGGAATTATTTTTGTCAGACATAATTTTAATTCATCCAATTTTTATTATGTCAAGACATAATTTTAATTTATCCAATTTTTATTATGTCATGACATAATTTTAATTCTGCCGCTAGGGAATTTTTAAGTCGATTCTTATGAATCAAGCTTGAATTCGATGACGAGTTCCAGATAGTGCGCTCTTTAGTTTTCGGTGTCCAGGTGTAATAATACGTTGAATTCGATGTCTAGGTGTCCCAAGTTGCCGATGACGAGGTCCACATAGTGCGCTCCGTAGTTTTCGGTATCTACGTGTATTAATACCTCGAATTCGATATCTACGTGTCCTACATTCAGATTTAAAGTTATTAATACACCTAGACACCAATAACTACGAAGCGCACTATGTGGACCTCGTCATCGGCAACCTGGGACACGTAGACATCAAATTCGAGGTATTATTACATCTAGACACCGAAAACTACGGAGCGCGCTATCTGGACCTCGTCATCAGCAACCTGGGACACCTAAACATCAATTTCAAGATATTAATACACGTAGACACCGACAACTACGGAGCGCACTATGTGGACTTCGTCATTGGCAACCTGGGACACCTAGACATCGAATTCAAGATATTAATACACGTAGACACCGAAAACTACGGAGCTCACTATCTAGACATTGTCATCGGCAGCCTGGAACACCTAGACATCGAATTCAACGTACGATTACACCTGGACACCGAAAACTATGAAACGCACTATCTGGATCTTATCATCGGCAACCTGGAACACGTGGACATTGAATTCAAGGTATTAATACACGTAGACACCGAAAACTACGAAGCGCA
>NW_020224253.1:0-1045 GCF_003070985.1 Temnothorax curvispinosus
TGCGTTTTCCAGCTGTTGCAATTGTTGGAGGAAGGGAAGAGGATCTTGATTATTAATGACTGCTTGCTTGATCTGGAATCTGATTCGTTTAATACGAACGCGCCTACCTCCTTTCTTCGTCATTCAGCCGCGTTCGCGAAAATGAATTTTAAGCTCGCCACACTCTTCGGCAGCGCTCAAAACCAATCCGCCACACCCTCTGCTCGCCACACTCTTCGTCAGCGCTCAGATCGTCAGCGTAGAGGTCAAATTCACCTTCGGGAATTTGTCGAAATTATTATCTTTTCTGAGGACCAACTCCGTTATCGCCACGCTTTCGGCAGCGAAAGTACTGGATCGCCACACTCTTCGTCAGCGCCCCAGCACAGATCGCCACACTTTGTCAGCGACAACTGCGAGTCGAATCTTAGAAGTGATCGATTTATTGATTAAAGTCACGAAATGAGATTCCAGATTTTTGCACTTGTTCCCTTTTAAACTTATCTTACCTTTATTCTATAAATCTCAATACAACTTGTGCGTGAAGCGCGGTCTTATAAGGTATGAGAGTGTAGGGACTAAGTCCCAGAATTGAGCGCGAATGCTCGAACTTAGCGTATAGTGGAACGTAGGAAATCGAATAAGGCTAGGAGAGAGTCTGAGAATTACGTCTAGTCAACACCGAAGTTAAAACTTATCTGCCTTCCGCGGCGTTTTTCCGCCCTATTTATACCCGAAAAAGACCGGAATCTCCCGCGCGAGATTCCCGCCTTTTTCCTACCCGTCTTAAGGGGGGAGGTATTCTAGAAGCTTCTAGAACATTCTAGAAGCGTAGTTTTGGGCCCATCTGGCCCCCAGCCCTTCAACGGACTCCGATAAGATAATCTAAACATTTACACTAATCCGGCCGTTTCCTCGGAATTCCGAGCCTAGCGTGCGTCGTCTAAGCGTTCAAAACTTTTAACGTGCGTCGTCGGAAATATAAAATTTCCGTACGTAACAACGCTACATGAAATTATATATAGGGTTATATATTGTATGTTACGGGCAATTTGATTAATTGGGA
>NW_020224254.1:0-1441 GCF_003070985.1 Temnothorax curvispinosus
AGCAATGGCAGCAGTCGTTCTGTGCTTCATTGATTGCCGCACAATTTTGGTTTTTCAACCATACGCTCGTCCTCTTACAATAGTGCTGTCTAAAACAGATTTAACCTCCAAATTTATATTTAGTGGATTTATTACCGTATAAGTTTTCCGGAGGAATTTTTTAATTTGCATTTTCAAGGCGAATTAGTTGGACCAAGACACCTGAATACTTTTTCAGCAGGACCTTTTGCTCCTCCAAGGGAAGATCTTTTACAAAGACGTCTTCCCGCCTGACTACAAGATCTTTGTAATCCGCTGGTTTTAGGATTCTATCAGGCAAAATGCAATCTCTGAACATATCTACGATCAAACAGGAGAGCGACTCCTCGTATCACGACTCTTACCGTCTCGACGCTAAGCAGATTTACAAGCGTCTTTTTAAACCTCATCTTAAGGATCGCTGCTAAACGTACTAAGGAACAGATACGCACTAGTTCTTAAGAAATACTTGTCGTAAGAAAGACCTTCCAAATAATAACGACTACAGCTTTTCCTATTGGCATCATAATATCGCCTGTAAGGATATTCGTATTCGAGGAAAAATAGTCTTTCTAATAGTTTCAAGGCGAGTTATACTCGGATTGTTTTTTAATATATTGGTTGAACCAATATATTTACGGATAATATTTCCGCAATAATTTCTAAAAAATTTTAGATACCATCCTCAGTCAATAGTTGTCGATTGGCAGTCTGGTCGAAATTATTTACCTTTCTGATGATATTCTGAAACAAGATGTTATGAGTAAAGGTTATGTATGCAATTGAAATTTATCAATCACACATTTCCAAGGTGAGCTGGTTGGACCAAAACACCTGGCTTTGCATATGCATATTACATATATGTGCACAATTGAAGTTTCTCAATTTGCCTTCTCAAGTCGAATTGGTTAGACCAAGACTAAATCCCTTTTTTAAAGTCGCTACAGTCAGTACAGTCCCGAACAGGCTTGATAGCTGGGAGGACGTTACGCGGTGAGGTTTTGTGCACAATTGAAATTCAATTTGCATTCTCAAGTCGAATTGGTTGGACCAAGACGCCTGAATCTCGCCTATGCATCTTACCCATTTTTAAAGTTGCTCCGAACGGGCTTGATGGTTAAAAGGACGTTACGTGGCGAGGTTATGTGCACAATTAAAATTTTTAATTTGCATTCTCAAGGCGAATTGGTTGGACCAAAACACCTGAATCACGCCTATGCATCTTACCATTTTAAGATCATTACCGCCCCGACCCAACTTGCCAGCTGGGAGGACGTTACGCGGCGAGATTATGTGCACAATTGAAATTTTTCAATTTGCATTCTCAAGGCGAATTGGTTGGACCAAGACACCTGAATCTCGCCTATGCGTCTTACCTTTTTGAAGTCACTACCGCCCGATGGTTAGGCTATCGTAGGACATT
>NW_020224255.1:0-1129 GCF_003070985.1 Temnothorax curvispinosus
AGAAAAGATGAACTGTGCAAGAAGTTCAGTTAAAACGAACAAGCTTATTAATCGCTGACTAAAGTAATCGAAGTTTGATAAAAAAAAAAGTAGCTCTAAATATAGCGTCTAATTGAAATATTTTTTTCAAACTTTAGAACATACTAGAAATCTAGGAATAGAGAATCTGTGATGTCAGAAGTGCGTTCATAAAATATCTATTAAAATCCCAAACATCCTGTATGAATGTACAAACGTAAACGCTGCTTCTGAAGATCAACGCTGAAGCAAAAAAGAAAGCAAAATAGGTTACCCAAAGGATTTCAACTCACCGGCTACAAAATTTTTCACGACAGCCTCATAATTCTCGATTCTCCTTTTGGATCGGGTCATAACTGCTGCAGGATAATGTCGATGCGGACGCAAATCGTGAATACCAAGTTGTACGAGAAAAACGCAAGCGAAACTACTCGTGGCAAAGAACGTTTACTCTATGTGATTTCAGTCGGTGACAATAGGGAGTGGGAGAATGAGAATCGGGGATTGTTGACAATAGGTCTGTTCTATTTAGCTAAACTTCTTGCACAGTTCATCTTTTCTATTTTTCTCTCCAACGTGAAAAAAAAAGAGAAAAGATGAAGGAAAAATAAACCGTGCAAGTTCAGCTAAAAAGAACAGGCCTCTTGAGTGATCCAATCTCATGTATAAAGAGCGTAAGATATTCGTATTTGTGTCCTACGCCGTCCTGCAGTGGAGCGACGCGCCACGTGTCCATGTGTCCACGTGTTCTATTTTTCTCTGAATCTTATTTCTCCAAACTTGCAAGTGATTCATCGAGAACGGAAATTACTACGTGATATTGCAACAGAGAAGCTTTTGCTACTTAAATAACTTTTAATAATATTTAGCGATATTTTGCTATTTTACGATAGAAATTTTTTATTTATATGCTAACGTAAAATTCTTATTCATTGAATATAGACTACGAGTAGCACTATTTAATTTTAGTTTGCTCAATTTTAATCCTGTAAATTGGATTAACTCAAGTTTGTTTATGACATTATTACAATAAATTAAAACTGTTTTCCGTGTGCGTGATATACATTTACATATATAATGTCCCGATTCCAGAAATAGTTAATATCAAAAA
>NW_020224256.1:0-6895 GCF_003070985.1 Temnothorax curvispinosus
TTACGGTTTCAATTTTCTTACTTTTGGCCACGTTTTGACGATTTGGCTCCACTGTGCGCCGGCGCGAAAAAATTTTCCTCGCCGCCGCGTCGTGGTGCGCGGTTACGACGACCTGTGGCAGGCCGACGTGGTCGAGATGCGCCCCTATTCGCGCGCGAACGCGGGCCACAATTACATTCTGACGGTCATCGATGTGCTGAGCAAGTACGCCTGGGCGATCCCGCTCAAGAGCAAGGGCGGAAAGGAGGTCGCGACGGCTCTCCGAAAGATCTTTTGCGAGAACGCGCAACACCCCAGGAATCTGCAAACGGACAAAGGAAAGGAATTCTACAACGCCGACGTGCGCAAAATCCTCGACGAGCGCGAGGTGAATCACTATTCCACGTATTCGGTGATGAAAGCGTCGGTGGTGGAGAGATTCAATCGTACGCTGAAAAACGACATGTGGAAGCTCTTCACGCTCCAGGGATCGTACAGATGGATAGACTCGCTGCCGCGCCTTTTGTCGAATTACAATCGTTGCAGACACAGAACGATCCGAATGCGTCCGGCGGACGTGACGTCCACCGTCGCCGAAAAATTGCTGCGCACGGTATACGGTCGCGCGAAGATAGCCGCGCCGGCGAAATTTCGAGTCGGCGATCCGGTGCGCGTGAGCAAATTCAAAACGATCTTTGAAAAAGGCTACACTCCCAATTGGACCACCGAGATCTTTCGCATAGCCAAAGTACAAAGGACCAATCCCGTTACGTATCTGCTAAAAGACGTTCGCGGAAAAGCGATAGCCGGAGGATTCTACGAACACGAGTTGCTGCGCGTCTCCAATCCCGACGTTTATCTCGTGGAAAAAGTCCTGCGCAAGCGCGGCAATCAAGCGTTCGTGAAGTGGCTGGGAATGGACAGTTCGCACAATTCGTGGATAGATAAGGCGTCTGTGTTGTAAAAAGAAAGAAATACTTAGACATTAGTAGACAACGCTTACTTTATTGTCAATAAAAGTTTACACATTCGTCGATTTGTTTCTTATGTGTTATTGATTTTTACGATAAAACAATTTTTAAAGCGTACAATATTGTTTCCCCTTTTTTTTTACAACGGTATTTTGTAATGTCCCCACGGAAGCGTCTCCTCACCGTTCGACGTCACGTATCACTTGTCGTCGTGCGGACTGAGGGCTAGTTTTTGCTCCGACACGGTGTTAACCTTGTGTAGCGTCGAGCGTATGCACGACTGGCGCGTCTTCAGCTCGCGCGCGTTCCGCAGGCACTCCACGTAATCCTGGAACTTGATCCTCTTCGCGACTACGTTTCTCTTGACGCCCTTTATTCTCTTGGTGTCGTCGCGTCCAAGTACCTTGTAAGTGTACATCTTTGCTCTGAGGCCCACGAACTCCGTCATAATCGCGCCGTTGTTCTCGTCCTTCATCAAACCTGGCACCTTCTTGCTGACGCGCGGCATACCGTGCGCGTTGTTCTCCGCGTAATCGCTCGTGTCGAACCTGTGCACGTCGCGTTTCATACGCTCGTACGTGTCTTCGCACTCCAGCGAATAGATCAGACTGTCCGTATCCGTGTAGGCAATTCGATAACGGTCGCGATAGAGCGGCACCATGTAGTCGTAGTGAAACTCGTAGAGACGCGTCTTGGATATCTCGAGAATAGACATACCCACGTAGACAGGCTTGTTGAATTTTACCTCGAGCTTTCGCAGCTCGATCGCCACCAGATTCTCCAAGAAGACGCTCCTGCTGTGAAAGTTCGGCTTAGCGATCAACGCCTCCGCGCCGTATCTCCCGTCCCATCGCGTCACGAGACGCACGTCCACGTGATCGCGCACGTTCTCCATAGTCTTGCCGAAGACGGCGTTGTTCATCAGTTTGTACAAATTCCGTTCGAACTCGTTGCTCGCGCGCATCCTTAGCGCGGTATTCAGCTCGATGTAGACGCGAAGCCACGGCGACTGGGCGAATCGCAGAACGCGACGAACGCGCGTCAGACGCATACCTAGTCGCAGACATTGCTGCAGGTTTCGATAGTGCGTCACGTAGCGCGATTTGTCGTAGAGAGTGGCGAGCTGTTTTTCCTGTCGCTTGCCGGGCGGTTTGTCGCGCGTCGGGCACAACGGCAGATCCGCGTGGGCGTCGTGCAGGTCTCGCGGGTACTCGAGATCCACCTCCAAAATGTAACCGACGTCGCTGTCCGTCGGCATGGTCGTCGCGTCGAAATTCTCAGGATCGTCGAGCCACTGGAAATTCGCGTAGGGCAACGATTCGCTCATAGCCCAGCCGTACAGATTGTTCACGTCGTAATACATGAGATACGTAGTGGGTTGGGACGAGTCGTGCGTCGGTACGTGCCTGTTGTTGGCTCGCGCGTACCTGAGCGAACATTAACTGAGGCCGCCGCGTATTCCGCGTTCCACGAACAGCACCATGTCGATGTCGGTGAGCAGCTCGAAACGCACGCCGGTGTACCTCAGCATGGCATCCCACGTGTACCCCGGCAACGTGTAGTAATGCGCGGGATCGAGCCCGTAACTCGCTGAACACGCTTTTAAATATATCCGCCAGAAGAAGCACGTCGGTCTTGAGATACAGATCGCTGTACTTGCCGAGATCTCGCACGCGAAAACGTCGCCAGACCCTCGTCGCGTGCTCGTAGTCGCTCTCGCTCGCGGTCTCGTCGGTCAGGGAGCTATAAAAGGCCTCGCGCGGCGGAAGCTCGGTATCCCACAGTTTGTCCGCGCCGTCGACGTACTCGTACGGAAACACACCCTTGCGAGTGAGCAGATCGAGATCCTCCGCGCTCAAATCCGCGTACTCCAAACGCGTGATTCTCAGCTTGTTCCTGTTCAGATAGGACGCCAGGGTTTCGATACTCGCCGCTAAAAATTTATACGAGTCCACGAATCGAAGCTTCACGTACCGATCCCATTTCCCGTCCGTCTGCGTCTCCTTAACGGTCTTCGAAAAAGATATGTAGCTTTCCTTCGTGAGCGGCAGCAGATCGACCCCGCCCTCGAAATCGTTCGCGATTTTCTCGACGACGAAGTGCGCGTCGTAACCCGACAAATTGTGAAAGAACACGGGAATCACGTAAATGTTTCTATAATTCAAATTGCAACGAGAATGCGCCGGACCTCTGTAACGTCCGGTTAGGTGACAGTGATCCCGCACGCGCTTGTCCTCCGGTTGAAACGGTTTCCCGCACACGTGACAATGAGTCGCGAGGACAGAAATTCGCTTTTCTCGTCCTCCGTAAGTTCCACCATCGCTATATTGGTGGAAAATTTATTCTTAACGCAACGCGCGAGAACGCGAAGCTCGTTCACGAACCACGAAACGCAATCCTCGCCGCGACGATATCTGTACGCGGACGCGGTATCGTCGTAAGTGCAGCACAGATAGTAGCCCAGGCTGAACGGTACGTGACGCTGATAAGCGTATCTTTCCGTTCTCGGGCCCCCCTCGACGTTTTCCCTCTCCCGTCGTTCGAGAAGACACTCCAGATCCGCGTACACCACGAAGGGAAGTCGCTCCTTTCTGTCGTAATTGTCGAAAGACAGCCACTTGTCGCTCTCGTTCGGGAGAACGACGGCGCAGTCGTTCATTCGGCTGCAGTCGACGCTGTGGGCGGCCAACTTGTCGCGCGTATAGAAATAGTGTAGACATCTGCGAAAAATAACGTACGAGCGATTACTGTGCGTATGTAAAAAAAAAATAACGCCTCGTCTTTTCCTTGTTCCTCGTGTTTTTTTTTTTCATTTCATTTCTTTTACCTACCGATCGCAAACGTGCTTCGCGCACCGTTTCGCGGTCAATTGCGAATTCACCAATCGCGACAGATTCTTTATCCAGGCGAAATGGCCCCTGTTGACGCCGCGCAGCGTATCGCGCAGATACAGCAGATTTACGTGCCTGTCCCGCTTATCGTCGGTCAACCGCAGAGGCACGATCGCGTTGTGGTCGGCGCCCCGGCCGAACTTAGCTTTCTTTTCAATTCCTTCCCGAGTTGTAAACACGTTGATCGATACGTCGTTCTGACGTTCGAATTTTCCGATCTTTTTTAGATCTATGGGAAAATCGATCCCGTCGAGATTCAGGACCGTCGCGTAATCGGGATACGAGCCGCATCGTTCCGCGTTGCGCTTGGCGGGGTACAGAGCCGCGACCACCGCGCGCGCGAAACACGCGTTGTTCTCCGACAGCACGTTGACCACCGCCTTTTTAAGTCTTATACCCAGCGGTATTTTCATCCAACATCCCACGCGCATGGGATTACACTTGTTCACGTTCACGATTAGGTTCAATATTTGCGACAACGCCCTTCCGCTGTCGCGTTCCTGAAATTCTTCCAACCGCGTTAGAATCGCGTCGCGCATGTGCCTATTGCACCACTCGCTCAGATCGGACCCTGGGACAAGCTGTTCGTTCCGCGTAGCGATACTCTTCACGTCGGTCTTAACGTCCGCTACGAATTCCCCGTTGAATATGACGTTGACCTTCAGACACCCGTGTTCGGTCATATTATCCCGCACCTTTTCGAGCACGGTGCCCTTCGCGTCGTCGAGAAATCGCGCGGGCTCGATGTACGTCGAGTTCGTCACGGCGCCGTTGGAAGCATGCGACGTTGGAACGCCGCGTCGATCTCGATCCACGAGAAACCTCTGTTGCTGCTGCCGCCGCTACCACCTTCCCCTCCGTCCAAGCCGGCACCTACGACGCGTTCAAATCGTCGACGCAGATCCTCTCTCGAACCTTCCAATCGCGCTATCAGAGCCACCAGAGCGCTCACGGCTCCCGTGTTTCCTCGATTCCCGGAGCGTTTGACTCGACACTGCTCCCGCAGGAGTCGAAGACACTCGTCGCATCGCCGTCTCCACGCGCGGTACCCGTCCGCGTCGCGAACGTCCGCGGCAAGCAACTCGTCGCACTCTTTCCGCATCGCGTCCAGAAAGGTTCACCCTCGGGAACGTTGAACTTCACTTGGTCGAAAAGACGACGAGACCGGGTGGTTTGAATCCGATGTATCCTGCTCTCTCCTCCGTACACCGTCTCGTGATAGAGATAATACTCGAGCGGCAGGCGACGCGTATAATCGCTCGCCCTGACGGAGTTCGCCACCGTCGTCTCTATCCACTTTCGCTCGCGATCGATTCGCGCTCCGATTTCCCTTCGCAGATGATGGGTAGCCAGATTCCATCGCGCGTCCTCTTTCGCCACCGACGCGCGCGCACTCGACAACGGTGTTTCGACTCTCGCCAATTCGTCGTCCGAATCAGACAAAAACTTAGGCATGGGCTCGCGACAGCGCCATTCGTCGTCCTATTTTTCGGACGACGGATAACGGCGATCGTTCATTCGCGAGTACCCCAGCCGGAATGCTAGCATCTTTTCAACGTCTATAGATGTCGATAGATGTCGAATCGGCATCTATAAGATGTCAATTGAACGTCTATAGACATCGACGTTCCGGCTGGGACGTATCGCCGACGCTACATTCGCACCGCTGACGTCTATATCAAAATAAAAAAATCTCCATCTTCAATCCCCCCACATTAATGTTTCGGTGTAATCATAAGTATCCCACAAACCTATTTTACAATTCCCTCCACACTGTAAACAGAACTCGTGCGTCGATACTTCGTCGTAAACGTTACGGACGCTGCCGCGAACCATACACCAACATGTTTTAACGTATGAGTCCAAAGCCCTCCAAATGTGTTCGGTTCTACCGATATGCAATTTGAAATGCAATTTGAAATGCTTGGGACACCACCTGCGTTCGTTTTTACTGATATGCGATCTAGAATGCTTGGGACATCACGTGTCAGTGCCAGCGAGTACGTTTCGAGATCCGACTTTTCTGCCGCGAAGCAAACGCACCATCGACGAGCAATAGCGTCCGTCCGTTCCCATACCGTATTTTTTTACAAATATATTAACTCTCGACCGCGCTCTAGAATCCTCGTAGAAAAAAACCGTTTGCCGCGCCGTTCGCGCGCCCGTTCAATTTATACCCCCCCGTTCGTCGTCTCAACGGAAGACGTACCCCTGCCGGACGCGTTTTTTCCCGGAATGACGACAACCGCTCGCCGCGTCCTCCGAAAAAACCCAGAATGACGACAACCGCTCGCGGCATCCTCCGACGAAAAACGACGAATTCGAACGCGCGTTAAATAAAAATTATCGCGAATCGTACGAATCGATCGAACGAAGAGACGAGTCATCTCACTCGATCTCGATACGTCGCGTTGGGATGGGCGGGAAAACCGCAAAACAAAAGGAGAAAAACCGCAAAACAAAACAAAAGGAGGAAACGACGAGAGCGACCGCGAACGAGTTCGAACGCGCGTTAAAAAAATTATCACGTATCGATCGAACGATGAGACGAGTCATCTCCATCGATCTCGATGAGTCGGGATGGGCAGGAAAACCACATCCTGCCCGTCGCGACGCGGATCGAAACAACCTTCGGACCGAGAGTTAAAAAAAAAAACGACGACGACGAAGACGGGCGCGCGAGACCCCCCGCGAAACGAACTATCTAGAACGCGTCGTTCTCCCCCCCACCCCCGAAACGTCCAGACGAGCGACCTCGAACGAGTTCGAACGAGTTCGGACGCGCCCGAACGCGCGCGCGACCGACGACAAAGAAAAAAAACAAACAAAAAATATTGGCCCGTGATTCTCCAAAACGGTCGGTAACGGTGCGAGCGCCGCTCCGAGCGCCCTCTCGGAAAATGCCCAAATCCCCGCAACGAGCTCCCGTTGGCGGCCCTGCCCCGCGCCGAACCCCCGTTTGCGGCCCTGCCACACCCAACCTTACGTCAAATGTTTCTCTCGCGTCGCGCTCCCCCTCTCGCCCAGTTTTTTTTCCCCCCGCATAGCCCCCCC
>NW_020224256.1:6995-22412 GCF_003070985.1 Temnothorax curvispinosus
CCGCAAAAAAGATCCCTGAGTGTAGAAGTAGATGTTACCTCCCTACTCTCTACAAAGTAAAAATGTATTGTATAATCAGAATACTAGCAACGGGCACAACTTCATTTAAGATTATAATTGGGTACAACATTTGATGGCGCAGAATAATCGAGGATATCTTTTCCAACTGATTTATTACGATGAAAGATAATACAATAGGTCGCTGTTTTGCACGTTCAACGGAAATACAAAAAGTCTTGCAAGAAGTAGGCGGAAGCAACGTCCGGAAACATAAAAATATATAGAAGTGAAAGTCTCATGCTAGTGATTTATATTTCCACCAATAGGTTAATTTATATAGCGCGCGCGTATCATGTAAGACATAGAATAAGTTTGTAACTCTGAGTTTAGAACATAAAACTAACACCCCCACTTAAACCAGAGTTTTTACTTTGGTAGTTTTCTTAATTCTATCAGTCCCATATTTTTCTTGCACGTCTCCAGTTTAGGGCGGAATAATGCCTTGGTCAACCCGTCTGCGATCATTTCTTCCGTCGGGATGTATTTTAGGTTGACGTCCTTCCTGTCAATGTGCTCTTGGATAAAATGATGTCTCACATCAATATGTTTGCTGCGTGGTCGGTAACCTGCAGTTTTGGCTAACTCCACTGCTCCTCGATTGTCACAGTGCAAGGTTATTCCAGACTCCACTGAACTTGGATCAATCTCTCGGGCCAGAGATTCAAGCCACAGCGCCTCCTGACACGTAGATGACAAGGCCATGTATTCGGCCTCAGTCGTGGATAGAGCCGTAGTACCCTGCTTTTTGCTCTGCCATGAAATTGGTCCTCCCTGAAATAAAAATATACTGCCCGTAACTGAGCGTCTCTTGTCGGTCTCATTGGCCCAATCAGCATCTCCGTAGCCTTCGATGGTGTGATTTCCGTCCCTGCTGAACTGCAATCTTGTATCCGTGGTTCCTCGTAAATAACGGAATATACGCTTGACAGCGTTCCAGTGAGCTCTCCCTGGGTCATTGGAAAATCGACTCACCATATTTACGGCATGCGAAATGTCCGGTCGCGTCCCTTGACTCGCATATATTAGGCTGCCTACAGCCTCTCGGTAGGATACCTTCCTCATCTCTTCTCGCTCCGCGTCTGAGGATGGACACTGCTCCTTCGATAGCTTCTGATTTGGGTCTTCTGGCGTGTGTACCGGTTTAAACTCCTCCATACCAAATTTATGAAGAATCTCCTCTACGTAGTCTTCTTGGTCTAAACAAATAGTGCCGTGCTTCTCGTCTCGTGATATTCTAAGTCCCATCAGGTGCTTGGCTTCTCCTAAATCCTTTATTTTGAACTTTTCGGCAAGTTGTCACTTCGTAGTCCTTAGGAGTTTTTCGCTGTTCGATAGCACGATCATGTCGTCCACGTAGATTCTCAAGATGAGTACTAGTTTACCTTCTCGTTTGAAATAAACACAAGGATCTGTCTTTGACTGTTTAAGTCCCATTTCTTTCAGCGTCTTGTCCACCTTATCGTTCCAGAGCCTGCCGCTCTGTTTCAGACCATATACAGACTTTATCAATCTCAAAACTTGTCCTTGATGATCTGGATCCTGAAGTTCCGGCGGTGGTTGCACGTAGATCTTTTCATCGATTTCCCCATGTAGATATGCGGTCACAACATCCATTTGGTGCATCTTGAGACCATACTTGGCAGCTAAGGCACAAAGAAAACGTATAGATGTATACCTTATTACTGGTGAGTATGTCTCTTGGTAATCGATCCCTTTTATCTGTTTGCAGCCACGCACCACCAGCCTGGCCTTATATCGGGTTGTCTTGTCTGATGCGTCTTTCTTTGTATGAAACACCGATTTCGTATCCAATACTCTACCGTTCTTCGGTGGTATAGAACACTCCCACGTCTTGTTCTCGATCAGTGCTTCTTCTCTTCTTCGATGGCTTCCAACCAATGCTTTCGGTCGGTTCGATTTAAGGCTTCTTCAACGGTTGTCGGGTCCGTTGCTAAACCTCCCATCGCTAGATAAGACACATAATCGTCGCGAACGACTGGTTTTGGTATTCTTGCCGATCTCTTTGGAGTTGCTGTGCTGGCCTTAGAATCCAAACTCTCCATGCTTTCTTCAGCAAAATCTGACTCGTATTCTGAGTCACTCTCTTCTTCCATGGTAGTGTCCTCGGCCTTGCCCGCTCGTGAATCTTGTATACTGATCACGTCATCTTCAGCTTTTTCTTCGGCTTCCTCTTCGAATTGTTCATTCTCTTCGAATACCTGTAGAGGGTTTTCCACCGTTTCTTCTTCCTCTCGCAGTTTTGATTCTTCAAGAAAGATGACGTCTCTGCTACGTACTACTTCATGAGTTTTCGGATCAAGCAGCCTATAACCCTTCGATTCTTGGCAGTAACCAACAAAAATCTTCTCTTCGGCTTTGGCGTCCCACTTCTTCCGATTCGCTTTTGGCACGTGCACGTATGCCTTACAACCAAATGATCGCAGGTGACTTAAGTCCGGTTTGCATCCAGTCCACGCTTCCTCGGGTGTCTTTTCGCTGACTGCTTTTGTGGGTGACCTATTAATTAGGTATACAGCCGTTGAGACAGCTTCCGCCCAGTAAGTCTTGGGTAGCTCCGCTCCAAACAACATGGATTTCGCCTTTTCAACAGTTGTGCGGTTTAATCGCTCTGCGACTCCATTTTGTTCAAGTGTATGAGGAGTCGTTAATTGATGTCTGATGCCTAAACGTTTAAGACTTTGTTCCATTGACTTGTTCACGTATTCTCTTCCGTTGTCGGTCCTCAGGATGCGGATTTTTCTCGATGTTTGTCTTTCGACTTTCGCCCTGAATTCTGCAAAGATTTCTGGCACCTCGCTTTTCTGCTTTAAGAAAAACACAAAGACCTTTCGAGTAAAATCGTCGATTAAAGTTAGAATGTACCTCGACCCGGCTAAGGATGGTGTCTCCATGGGTCCGCATAAGTCGGAGTGTATTAGCTCCAGCTTCTCAGTTGCCCTTCTTCCTTCCTTCGGAAATGGAGTACGATGGTGCTTGCCTTAGATGCAAGCTATGCACTGCGTTTCTTCAAAATGTTTGATCGGTATTCCTCGAGCCATTCCTTCGCTAAGTACCTTGGCGCTCCGGTCGTTGATGTGTCCGAGCCTTCGGTGCCACAATTCAGCTGTGTGTTTCCTTGCAGTGAAGTAAACTCTCTCCGTAGGCGTTTTGAGTTTATATACCTCCTTCATCAACCATGGTCGCCATCTGTTTTCCCTTCTCATCCTCAATACAGCTGCCCTGCGGTGTAAAATGAATAGATAACCCTTTTGCTACCATTTTATTCACCGATAGCAGGTTAACTGCGCTGTCCGGTACATGGATTACATCCTTCGCTATGATCCTCTCAACTCCTGCATCCGTTAGCAATTGTATTTTGGCGTTGCCGATTGCTTTAGCTTGCATGCTACTTCGGTTAGCCGCTGAGATGCTCCCCCCATTGTACGTGGAGATTGTTTCGAGATTGTTGCGTTCAGATGTAATGTGCGTCGAAGCACACGAATCTACGTACCACGCGCTTTTTGAAATTCCTTGAGATGTGAGATAGGCTGCGAATGTTTTCTCTTTGCTCTTGGATTCCTCCGATGCTTGCTTCTTCGTAGAACCGGTAGTCTCCGTTTTATTTTCCGGACACTTATTAGCATAATGCCCTTTTTGATGGCATTTATAGCATTTTTGAATCTTCTTATTTTTCTTTCCTTTAGAGAAGAATGCGCTGTCCTTACTTGCGTTCCCGGTGTCTTCCCCGTTCACTTCTTGTAGCAATTTTGTCTTGACATAGTCCGCGGTGATTGCCTGCCCAGAACTCTCTAAGCCCATTATCATGGGTTTGTATTCGTCTGGTAAACTTGCCAATAGCAGCACTCCGATCCAATCGTCTGGCATCGGCATGTTGAGTCCATTGAGTTGATGCGCTGTGGATACTATTATGTTCACGTATTCCTCGACGGATTTGCAATTTTTCAGCTGTGTAGAAACAAGAGTTTTTAAGAGGTTAACTTTTCGTGTGAGGCCTGAATCCTCAAACGCCACTCGCAATCTTTCCCAAGCATCCTTTGCCGTCGTCGTATTTTGAATGTGAACATAATTAATCGGATCGATCGATAATAATATTCGTGATCTTGCCTTGATAATCTTCTTGTTGTCGGGCAGTTGATCTTCCGGTCCGATGACGCAGTCCCACAGATCTTCATATTGCAGATAGGCCTCCATAGCTATCTTCCACGTAGGGTAATTTTCCCGGCCTTTCAGCTTCTCAACCGCTGGCAAGCTTAACGTCGATGAGCTCGACATTTTTCGCGCGGATTTTTGTGAGGTTGGGTTACCGTGCAAAACTTTCCTCTTTTGCGAGCCTCGAAACACTTTCTTTTACTCGCTACTCGATCTCAAACCTTTGTAGATTTATCGCAATACGTCCTCTGGGCCCATAACCTGATGGCGCAGAATAATCGAGAATATCTTTTCCAACTGATTTATTACGATGAAAGATAATACAATAGGTCGCTGTTTTGCACGTTCAACGGAAATACGTCTTGCAAGAAGTAGGCGGAAGCAACGTCCGGAAACATAAAAATATATAGAAGTAAAAGTCTCATGCTAGTGATTTATATTTCCACCAATAGGTTAATCTATATAGCGCGCGCGTATCATGTAAGACATAGAATAAGTTTGTAACTCTGAGTTTAGAACATAAAACTAACAACATTCATCGCACGATACTGTTATAATTGCAAATCGGAAACGTACCTCAAGTCCAGCTCTTCTGCGATCAACGAAGTCGGCATCGAACGTGTCAGTCGTCACTTTCTGCCAAGCGTAAAGAACCTTCTTTTCCGGCAGCGGTGGTAACACGATGTAGGGATACGAAATTTCCACATAAGCACGAAGCAATTCAAATTCAGTATATCGCCGGCACGATTACGGTGTTACTGCCGTTTCGCGTACACACGTATGCGCGCGTTGTCGCACTTTACCTCGTTACAGCGTACGGCTCGTGCAAACGTTAACGCGCGGCCGCAATCGCGCGGCAGAAACGCCTCGTGTGAACAGGCTCCTTGATCTCAGTATCAGTTCCCTGCCGTCAATATATATAGGTTAACCTGTATGTAAAATAAGTAACAGTAATATATAAAATAAAATAATTATAGGAGATAATTACATAATAAAACAATTACCTTGAATTAATCGTCGCGTCGCGTAAAGAGTCACGGTCGGTCTCGCTCCGCGCGTACTACTGTGTCCTCCTTTTTTTTTTTTTTTTTTTTTTTTTTTTTTTTTTTTTTTAATTTTATTTGTTCTCTCGGTTGAGATATGGCCCCACCCTGGAGCCATATAACACAACGATGCTTGACCTATGTTGTATCTGTCCTCTTATCTATATAATCCTTCCTATTATCTTTCCTCTATTCCCAAACTAATAGTGTATATATGTATGTGTGTAAATGTAACTGCGTGTTAATGCTTCCCCCTGCGGCTATGTGTATGTGTATGAGCGTTAGTGTAATTGTGTGTTTATGTCCGCGGTGTTTTGAACTCGGGAAGCCGTAGGTACGTTAGGCCCAAGGAACTGCGCGGATCACTTCCTCCTGCAACCCGGAAAAAAAATCGAAGGAATACAGGTTAGCTACAGTCGTCCCGCATGTCGCACGTGGTCCACACACCTCGATATACTTAGCAGACAAATTTGATATTTCTTATTATTGATTATTTTAATAGTTTGGGAATCGTTTGGGCAAGTTTAGGAATATAGTTTCATAGTTTAGGAAATAATACTTTATTTATAATTAATAAAAATTAATTGAATGTATAGTTAGCAGACATAATTTTAAAAACAATTTTTTTCTTTTCAAATCAACGTGAAATCATTTGGGAAACACGTCTGTAATGTTTTAAACATTTGGGAAATAATGATTTTATCTGAAAATCAAGTTACATGTGACATGTGCGATAGCTGGACAGTTTTACCATGGTTTGTGAGTCATCCAATCACAGCTGAGAATGTGGAAAGTGCTGCTAAAGCATAAAAGAAACGTTCACTTTCCTAAAATGGATTCATTATTAGCGCTAATTGTTGCATTTTCTTGGTATGTATAGGTAAAGTTAATTATATTATTTTAGAACTCCACAAAAGAAATATGTAATGCGAAATGTATCATTACGCATAACATATTTGTAATTTGAAATGTATAATTTTTGTATCATTTTCTGTTTAGGTTATTATGCTACATGTAATGCTGAAAGCAGCATATCAGCAAAGTCCAACCCCACGTCCGTGCAAAATAACGTGAGCCACGTGCTCAGCGGGCAACATCTTAGGTGGCTAACGGGGCAATGGCAAATCCTCCTGGAATAAAAATGAAAAATATCTAAGGTAATAAAACTTTTATGACACTTAATAAGTATTATACTATTTAACTCCGAAGTCTAATCAACAACAAATCTCAATTTTTTTAGGGCGAAATTAGATATCGGCTTACTAGCTATGATTTTAAGTTCTGTCGAGACTGGAAATGACACAGAGGCAATCCGCCCATTTATGGAGAATATCCATCAAACTCTGTCCGAATTTGTTAGTATTTGTCCCTTTGAAGCAGCTCGGAATGTTCTTACACATTACGAAGTGCTGCAGTGCTCCAGGTCGTTGGTTGTCTTATATTCCGAAGAAGTTCTCGATAGGTAGCTAACGTGTTTTCACATTTAATTAAATTACAAGATTTGCGCGAGTTTTGATAGCTTATTTTTTGCTTTCTCGCAGAATCTTGCAACAATTGAAGTCACCAGTCGCTAATCAACACGCTCGTGCTTTAGTAGTTCTCTTAGACATCTCATAAATAAACACTTTTCCGCCAGAGGTACGGAAATATATAGTTTTATTAACAAGTTCAACAATTGATATGCATACTGTTTTATTAGGATGATGGATCTCTGCAGAGAATCGCACTTAGCTTGCAGGAATCTTTCGGGGAGAATGGTGCGCTTCAAACGGTCGGGGCTATAGTGGCACTCGCGGCACGGCCAACATTTCCTCTTTTGCCGTCACAGAGAGCTAGATTTGTTCGCTATGGTTACATAAACAATGCGCAAAGTAAAATTAGATAATAATTAATTTAATAATTTAATAATTTAATAATAAATAATTTAATAATAGAGAAATTAATTTTGTCTTGTTAAGATAGGTGTCACACTGTGAAACGAAGAGTTCTAAAAAAGCATTGTGGAATTACCTAGAAAAATTCGACTGGAAAATATTGGCTTTTTTTCATATGGCATACAGACGTCGAGGATAATCAGTGTCAGTTATCATTAAACATGGTAGGCTGGTAAGTTATTTGTATATAAAAAATTTTAGTCCTAATTATATTTAAATCCATACAATAATGAAAATATATAGTGACTAATGTCAAAACAGCCTATAAACTTACGCACATTTAATTATTTTTCGATTTAGCGATCGAATACTTATTTTGATGGAAAATTTCTTCAGCTTTTTAATGCCACTTTATTTTTTTGAGCTGTGATTATCAGTTTTTGTTATACAGTTAAATAACGTGCAGATGTCTTAATCATAACAAATTCAATTTTGGCTCATCCGCTCTTTTGGCATTAGTCACGCGATGTATATCCAAGAAACAAAATCAAATATCATCAAATATAAAATAAAATCTACCATTATTCTAATTTTGAATTATAGTAAAACATGCATAAAATTCGAATTTTGTTGTAAAAGAAGGAATTGATGACGTTAGGTTATTTAAAGTCTAGTAAAAAGTACAAAAGTTACGTGCATTCCCAAATTTCGTTTCCAAACTTTGTTTTTATTTTTTTCAATAAATAACAATTTTCGGAGAATTATATACCGACCGGAATTTTAACGGATTTATCGACACAACCCAGATCAGACAAACAATAAAAACAAAAGACTATTGAGACTATGTAATTTCTTCTGTTCGTTTTCTTCTCCTGTGTTTAGTATTATTATAGAACTCATTATTGAGTGAAAGTGTTCTGGATGTTCAAATAAAAAAGAAAGTATATTGTATTGAATGTATCACCGTGAGAGTAAGTTTTCGTTTAAAAAAATAGTGAAATAGTGTAGTAATCTTTGACAATTTTCCATGATCATAACACATCTGCCACATTAAACGATAATAATCTGGATCCATCCCAATAGGAAAATGGATAAAATTTCTAAAAGATATTTGCTTAAATATTATACACTAACTGCATCACGAAAGGAAAAAATTTCACAATAATTGCATCAATAATGTGCTTCGCCATAACGTAGCGGTTTTGTCGGGATAAAATTTTTAAATGATATTTGCCCAAAAATTGATATATTCAATTTAGAGTATAATTTACGCACAATTATTGTGTTATATTTATTATAATTGTGTAATATTTCATGTCATAACATTTCAAAATTATAATTTCAGAATAATTGTACATTTTAAAGCATACATATTGATTTATTTTATTTCACAAAATATTCTAAAAATAATAAAACTTAAATACATTTATAAATTATTAGAGGTAATTTCTTTCCAAATTTAATTTTGCCATCATTCCACTAAGATTTGCCATA
Organism: Temnothorax curvispinosus; assembly: GCF_003070985.1. NCBI lineage: Eukaryota > Metazoa > Arthropoda > Insecta > Hymenoptera > Formicidae > Temnothorax > Temnothorax curvispinosus. The sequence continues at coordinate 15,637 of NW_020224256.1, forward strand.
ATGCTGCTAGTTTGCTGAAATACTATTTAGAAATAAATTGTGCAAATATTTATCAATATTTGATGAAAGGTCTAAATTTCTCCATGTATTGTTGCTAAATATAGAGACATAATTGTAGCATTCCAAATTTCATTAAGATTTCGTCATATAATTTATAAATGTTTTCCTATCGGGGCATTCAATAAGTTATTTTTCTGATTGCTGTAATGAATATTGAGAGTATGTAATATTTTTTCTTCATTTTTTTTAGATGGGACGGCCTTGTAGTGTTCCTAACCGAGAAGCAATTCTGTTAATTCAGAAATATATGCAATATTTTAATACCAACAATTTTCCTTCGAGTTCTGCAAAAGTTTGGAAAGACATGAGCAAAGAGCTCAATGGAAGATGGAAACCGCATTCAGTTTATACATACGTAAGAGATAATAAAAATGGAAGTCTCGAAGCAGCTCGTCAGAATTTGGGTATAAATATCCAACCTCCAAGACCACTACCATCGAAGTCGACCATCGAAGATGATATCATTGATGAACTATCAGAGGATTCTGAATCGGACAAATCATCTTATCATGATGACGAGAATGGAGATTCTGACATTGGTGTTGATTCGTTCCCTCTAGTTCTTTCACCCACTGAGTGGGAACAGATAAAGCCCGATCAGACTTCTAATCACCAACAGAAAAGATTGAAATCATGGGTTTGGCCAAATGTAATCACAAAAGCATTTTGGAATATGTACAAATTCCCATGTGCTTTTCTGGGCAAATGGTCATACGTACGCATAGAACAGGATGAAAATGAAAATTATGCCGTTGGATCTTTCTATTTGAAGTTCAAAGGATTATGTAAAAGCAAAAAATGTAATAATAAAATTGTTGGCGTTGCCTACAAAAAACCGGTCAACGGAGAACTACATTTGATCATCACAACGCGTGATACTCGTAATGATTATCATGAAGAAGTTAAGAGACCATTAAATGGTCCTGAAAGGAAATTAATTGGACGAAAATGAAAACGAAGAAGAGCCGCAGGATATCGGCAGAAATTACTTGCGGAGAATATGAAATTTGGAGAGAACGAACCTCCATGGGTACAAAAATGTCATATTTACAGACAAGCAAAGATGGAACACAACAAGGAAGATCTTGGCATAAAATCAGGCGTGAAAATGGACATGATAACTAGCATTCGCAATATGTTACAAGACATCCGATACAGCAATGCTATCCGCGAGATTGGAGCAAAGAAGTTTTACGTTTTTTACTGCAGCCCAGAACAAATTTTCGTAGAAAAAGAATACTGCCGAGTAAGAAAAGGATTTTCTCGAATTTGTCTAGATGCCACGGGTAAGGTGGTAAAAAAATTTGAAATTATCCCAGGGCGAAAAACTGGCCACATATTTTTATACACGATTACCATCAATTTTGAGGGTAAAACTCTTCCTGTGTACCAAATGTTGTCGGAAAAACATGACGCAGTTTTCATCACATTTTGGCTTCAGGAATGGATACGAGCATGTAAGGCGACAATACCAGACGAAGCTATGTCTGATTTAGGGCGTGCTTTGTTACTGGCTATGTGTGAAGCATTTAACCGCATGACACTAAAAGAATATGTTGACGTTCTTTTCAAATGGGCAACGAAAGACAGATATAAAACACCTCGGCCATTTAACACTCTAATAAGAGCGGATGTGGCTCATCAAATGGCTGCTGTCGCCAGGTGGAAATGTATTAAAGATCTACGCCATCCTATTGTCAAAGGTTTTTATCTTCGTACAATTGCTTTAATGATTGACTGTCAAACAGTGCAAGAGTTCGAACATGTATTTCGACTGACATGCATCGTTGCACTGCATCTCGACCAAGATGAAAGTATAATGGTGTCAGGAAAACAAGTGTCGGTTTTTGAAGCTAGACGCCTTCTGGAAGAGTACATGGCTGAACATGGACAGATTATCGAGGAGCTGGAGACGTCGAGAGAGAACGTCGAAATTGATGAGGAAGTTGAAAATACTTTGAATTCAGTTGAAGAAAAAGATGATAAGAATTTAACCGTCACTCATCAATGGATTAGAAGTCTTATTTCAATGTCCACACCTCCTGATCAGCAAAAGATGGAGTGCAAGGCTGTAAACGGTTTTTATTTTTCGGAATTCATACAGTCACTTGAACGAATTGCCAAAGAGTTTCCTATATGGACTGCAGCAGCCCTCCCTGGCAAACAAACGCATGCGTCGACAGCTTCGCAGGAAGGATATTTTGCTGAAGTAAGGCAAAGAATCTTTGAAGGTATCCCTTTGCCGTGTTCTGCAAATCGATTTTTGAAAGAGCACATTGATGACTTGCATTCTGGCACTAATGAGGTAGCAGCAAAATTAAAGCATTTTAATCACAATCACAGGCAGCCGGTACCATCTCCACATACACCAGAGAAAGAATCAGCCTCGCAAAAACCTATTCGAGCTCCTAGTTCATCTGTTAAAGAATCGGAATTCCCGCGAAAAGCTGCTCCAGTTTCATGTTCATTTGACGAAGAATTAGGATTCTTGTCGCAAGAACCCATATCAGATTCATGTTTACTCGACAATGGATTAGGAATCTTCTTGCAAGATCCCACTCCAACTGCATGTGCAGCTAACGGAGAATTAAAACTCACTTTGAAAAAATCACCATGTTCAGCAGATCAACATTCAGAATTCTATTCCCAAATACCTGTATTATCTCCACCATGTTCAGCAGGTATTAAGTCAGCGCCTTCAGTACGAAAACCGGCATCAGATCCACGTTCAGCAGACGAAGGATCAAAATCCTCATTGCAGCAGCCATATATAAATATGAATTTTAATTCAATAAGTCTATTGCGCGAGAGGGCTCGCATGATGAATGACTCTGATTTGAAGAGTGGTGAAGCGTGGAAAGGACTTGTCAATGAGGAGAGCTGTTTTGTAGACGTTAATGAAATAAGTCCTGAAAACCAAGAAGAATCAAAAAATATTCAAGATACTTCTCAAATTCTCTCTGAAGTACTCGACCTTCAAAGCAGCGACATCGCAAACATTGATCGAAATCTTTTTATTCAGCCAAATAATAATACTCATGGCTTTTCTAAAAATTATGAGCAAGACAAACTTTTTACAAAAAAGGATCCACACGCTGAATTGTCAACGCCAAATTCAAAAGAAGTTATTTTCTCAAGTACGCCATTAATCGACCATAATTATTCGAAATTATTATCAGATGAAGAAGTATCGACTGAATTTCCTAAAGGTGACCAACAAAATTTGAATCCAAAATGTAATAAGAACAAACCTGAGAAAGTAGGTTTCTATTTTCAATCATATCCACAAATACGATTTCTCAACGAGAGATTTGATAATGGAGGAAAAAGAGGTTTTCTTTTGAAGAATGGGCTAAAATTAGGAATCATAAAAGTTGGTAATATTGCTGTGGATCTTCAAAAAACTTGTGGGTTTGATGCCATCATCCATATATTGCAATTTGGTGCACTTTATGATTCTCGATATCATTTTTTTATACAGTCATCGAATAATCGCGCATTAAAATTTGTATGCAAATTTATGAAGATGGGCCCAACTATGGAAATACTTCGTGAACGCATTGTCCTTTTAAATGAATTTTATCCGATTGTAAAAGATCCTGAAGCTCCATCTATCAAACCGCACAAGTTGATTGCAGAAGACTCGATTACTCAGATATGGAAGAATCTCTTTTGTTGTTCCGAACCGACTGAGCCAAGTGCAATTAGATCGTCTGAATGTAATAATCCGGAATGTGTATCGCCATTACCAATGGATGTTGCATACTTTGGAGTAAATATCAAAATGATAAATACCAAAGGTATTCAAGCATTGCAAGATGCTGTCTTATTCAATAAAAATGATTACCAGGGTAAGTGCCGACAAAAAAAATGCCCAGGAACAGTTACTGAAACGACTCGTTCAAATTTCCACATCTTTATTGATTTGGATACGAGGACACATCGTAAGAAAACACATGGTCTCAAATACCAGTTAGCAGATGTTCCAATTACACTGAATTTTATAAAACAGTACCGGTATGTTTAGTAATATACATATAGATATCGCTTATTATGTATCGTTTTATTTACTTATTAAACATAAAAAACTGTATTGTTTTCAGCTTGATAGGTGTCATCGAACACATTTCTGGTCACTTTATTGGCTACTGTCAAAAACCTTCAGGACGATGGCTGAAATGTGATGATATGCAATTAAATGTCGAAGGGTGTGACGAGACAGTAATTACACCGATTGGGGCCATTTATATCGCGCTATGAATCTGATGTGCAGTTGAATCTAACTGATTATCTTAGAAGAGTGCAATTATGTCTATATTATAGTCCGTAAATGTTTATTTTATTATAAAATAACAATTTGCTCAGTTCTTTCATTTTATTATTCACATCTTTAATTAAGATATTATTCTTAGTTTTATTTATGTTAAATTGTGATGTGTATATAATTTGTGACCTACTTACTACTAGATAAAAATATTTTTTAAAGATTTTTTACATAAACGTTTAAGTACAAAAAGCAGTATAACAAAATATGTATATGCATATATATATATATATATATATATATATATATATATGTATGTATGTATGGTATATGTATATGTATATACATACGATCAAGCTTAATCAAAATAAATATATATTTTACAATTATTTCGACAATTCGATTAACATGCAAAGGAACTTGTTGCCATAGAATCCATTAATCCGGTACTTATGCATTTATAATGCATTTATTACAAATAAGATGGTTCGCTTTTTTTTAAATCCATATATTTCATAGAACAGAGTTTACTTTATTTCCAGTGGCAATTGTAATCGCAAAGCGCTTTAAAACACATTTAGAAATGTGCCATTGTTAGAAAATAAAATGGAATTTTCATCTTATACTCCTTGTATGTTCCTTTATTTAGTCAACATTATTTTAACAAAGGACAGCATTCCATATGGATTGGCCGCCGCTTCCCTATTATGAAAATTATCGCAGGATTGAGAATTACTCCGGGTTCCAATCTATAAATATATTAAAATCCGCGAGAAAAATGCAACAATTAGCGCTTTAATAATGAATACATTTTGGGAAAGTAAACGTTTCTTTTATGCTTTAGCAGCACTTTCCACGTTCTCAGCTATGATTGAATGACTCACAAACCATGGTGAAACTGTCCAGCTATCGCACATGTAACTTGATTTTCAGATGAAATCATTATTTCCCAAACGTTTAAAACATTACAGACGTGTTTCCCAAATGATTTCACATCGATTTAAAAAGAAAAAAATTGGTTTTAAAATTATGTCTGCTAATTATACGCTCAATTAATTTTTATTAATTATAAATAAACTATTATTTCCTAAACTATGAAACTATATTCCTAAACTTGCCCAAATGATTCCCAAACTATTAAAATAATCAATAATAAGAAATATCAAATTTGTCTGCTAAATATATCGAGGTGTCGCACACGCACTCGGCACTCTGCGTACTACCGTGTCTCTGGAGATAGGTTAACTGACGAACTGACTGACAGCTGACAGCTGACAGCGCGCTAAACGCACTATCTGCACTCGCGCAGTACACACACGTATACATATGCATATCGAAACTGGCGATACTAGCACCGCCCCTGGTGTCGAAAAAGTGAAAAGGACGCGATTCCAGCCAATGAAATGATGGCATGGCATGGCATGAGAGACGGTCGACGTAGAAGAAGTAGTATTCGTATCTTAAAAATAAATTTTCACATTTGGACTTTGCGTCGCAATATATCCGCTCGTAGGGCACGTAGCGGAATATTATAAGAGAAACCCCCCCCTAATTGGACCCCAAGCTATAGATTAAACCTACTTAGAACTTGATCCGTTCACTCGTTATCGAGATCTCAACATCTCGAGTACTCGCAACCCGTCGCGTCGCGTAAAAGAGTCACGGTCGGTCTCGCTCCGCGTGTACTTGGCGCGAGACACTACCGTGTCTCTTGATTAACCTTATAAATATACTTTTACATGATCACACATGATAATATACTAGTATATATATGATTATCTTTAACCTTATAAATATACTTTTACATGATCATACATGATAATATACTAGTATATAAAACCATATATGACTATATTAAGTTATATTTAAACAGATTTAGCCATATAATATTGTTTAAGATTATATTTTCATTTCTTATATGGCCATATAATATTGTTTAAGATTATATTTTCCATTTCTTATATGATTATATATAATCATGTATCTACTAATATAAACTAATATGAATAAATAAGAGATTTTTTTCCCGGGTTATGCGGTTTTAGACATGTGTGTTATATATGGTGCTGGATAAGGTTTTTTTTTATAATAACTCGCTTTTTATTTTACAGATAAGTTAGAATAAAACAGTTTTTTTTTTTTTGTAATCGCTTTTTTTTGTAAACACTTACATTAAATTAAGAAGTAGTCTAACCACGTAAGACGGTTGGCTCACGATCCAGAGGTCCCGAGGTCTCGAGTTCGAATCCCATCAAGGTAAGTGTGTTTTTCAAGTACGAGAAAATATTTATAATCATAGGTTGCATCTTAAGAAACAAATTTAGTTAAAAAGTAGTAATAAAATTTCAAAATAAATATAATTTTTTTTAATAATAATAAGAGAAATAGGATCGTAACGGTATACGAACAATTAGAATCAAAAGCCATGCGATCCGAGCTTAGGTCTTTGACA
>NW_020224257.1:0-250 GCF_003070985.1 Temnothorax curvispinosus
AAAAATAACGATTTATTTGCCTTTTTCTTTACCAAATGATCAAAATATAATGATAGTATTTGAGGTTAACCAATATTTTCTTCTTGTTATATGTTGTCATAAAAATATTTGAAAAGTAATATTTTTAATTATATATATTGTAGTGCAAAATACAGTTATGAACTAAATATGATTTATTATAATTGTAAATTATTGTTAATAATAGATATAAGTAATTAATAAATTTTATACATTAATGTTTCAGAATATA
>NW_020224257.1:350-4577 GCF_003070985.1 Temnothorax curvispinosus
AACTTATGTCTTTTGCTAATACGTAAAAAAAGACAAATTAGATGGCTAAATAGACGATGGCTTGTGAGCCCTATTAATATGAGAAGAATTCAGCTTGGAGATTACAATAATTTATTCCAAGAAATAAAAAATGATCCTCAGTTATTTTATCGTTATACCAGAATGACATTGGTACATTTTCAGAAGTTAGTACAAATGACAAAACCATATTTGACAAAAAAAAGTCCTCGTGCTTTAGTTCCAGAATTACGACTATTGATAACTTTAAGGTATTTATATAATAACTGTATATACTTTATAGATAACTAAATTATATATAATTGTTTCATATTATAGTTAATATTAATGTATTGTAATTATTATATTTTTATAGATATCTTGCTACAGGTGACTTACCAATTACCATTGCGTTAGCCTTTAGAGTTGGTGAATCTACAGTAAGAGAAGTAGTAAAAGAAGTTTGCCATGTTTTATATAAGGTTTTAGACCCATTATATCTTAGTTCACCTACAGAAGAAGACTGGAGAAAATATGCACATGGATATTGGAATAGATGGAACATTCCAAATTGTGTCGGTTCTGTTGATGGCAAGCATGTCAGATTACGCTGTCCTCCAAGATCAGGAAGCTTATATTTTAACTATAAGAAATTTTATAGTATCGTATTATTGGCAGTAGCTGATTATTTGTATAGATTTGTGTTGGTTGATATTGGAGCGTATGGAGGTAAGCAAGAACAAAAATTTTCTTAATCTTATGTATAATATAATAATCTCATATATATATTGTTTTATTACAATTATTTATTTTTGTATAATTCTTTGTTATAGGAAACAGTGACGGAGGAATTTTTAACGATTGCAATATAGGCACAAATTTAAGTAATAATACGTTAAATTTACCGAATGAACAAATAAATCTTCCTAATAGCAATCTGAAAACATACACGTACTTTGTGGCTGATGATGCTTTTAAACTGTCTAAGAGAATTATGAAGCCTTATTCCAGCAAAAATTTGATGTACAAACAGAGGATTTTTAATTATCGACTTTCAAGAGCACGGAGGACAGTTGAAAGTGCTTTTGGAATTTTTTCCAATAAGTGGAGAATATTCCACACAGCGATTAGTATGTTACCAGAAACTGCAGATTTAATTGTAACAGCTTCTGTGTGTCTCCATAATTATGTATTGAAAGAAGAACAACAAAATGGACATAAGATGTACAGTCAAGAACCAAGTTTTAAAGATAATACTAACGAGGTACAAATAAAAATAAAAATAATTATTTAATTTTTTGAATTTTAATATTTTTTGATGTTTTCAGAGTTCACCTTGGATCAATATACCAAGTAATTTTGAAGAAGATAATAACGTAAGATATGCCGAAAATCAAAGGAATACTTTGAGTAATTATTTTATCTCTGAAGCTGGAAAAGTGGAATGGCAACATGATTATGTTCAAAGAGGTGTATATGCAGACGAATAATTATACATGTATGTATGTGTGTATGTGTGTGTGTGTGGAGAGAGAGAGAGAGAGGAGAAAGAGACATTATGTTTTGATATGTTAGATTATATAACATGTTAAAAAAAAATTATTTATTTAACATAAGTTTCTGTACTAAATAAAGAAAACGACAAATATGTAAACTATTTTTATTTACAGTAGATATATATGTATATATATATATATATATATATATATATATATATATTATATGCTTTTTTTCCATGTACTTGTAATATATTATAATTAAAGAAAATTTTATAAGTAAATAATTATATTTATTATGTATAACTTTTTTATGTATTATAGTAATATAATTCTTCTCTGTTAAAAATTATTTAGTATAAAGGTTCTTATTAGGAATTTCTTGAGAAGAATATTGAATTTGCAATTTTTTGGTGGATTCTGTGAAATAAAATTATTGCACAATTAATATATATATAAATTTATTATATAATAAACTATACATGCGTTACAAATATATTCTATGATATTAAACGTTAGTTGTAACATTTTAAATAAGAAAACATATATTTCACAACCTTTTGTAGTCTTATGAAATTATTTAAATTATTAGTATCACAATACAAAAATAAGACATACTTTTTGCAAGCTTAGGAACTTTGGTAAATAAAAAAATCTCTTCCTGTTGTCTTTGGTAAATAAAATCTTTTTAAAGCAAACTTATTACAGATAAAAAAAACAATCTACTTATAGCTATGTTGTACTATATAAAATTTTTTAAACAAAAAAAACTTTTCACATTTGAACGAAAAAATATATAAAATATTTTTAAACAAAGTATAAAATCTTTTTTAAACAAAAAGAATTTTTGAACAAAATAAATTTACTTCTCTGATAATGGTGCAGTTAGAGCATCCATTACCATTTTTCTTCTTGTATCTTTCTCCTTTTCTGAAATATTACTAAATTGAATTTTAATAAATTCCATGAAAGCATCATCTGCTTTCGTTGTCGGAATTTTATCTTTCTTTTCCATGTAATTATAAATTTTTTGACTCATTTGAAATAATGTTTGTTCTAATTCCTTAGTTTCATTAATTTTTCTTTTCTTCTGTTTTGGTTCTTCATTTTCTTTATTAAAATTCTTCGTATTATAAATGTGCTCCTTGTCATTTTCATTTTCTTCTGTGTTCACACATTCTTCATTTGCAACACTTTGTGATTCATCACAAATGTTATTTTTTTCAAGTGTATGCGACTGTGATTTTGTGCAGTTTGTGTAGCTTCTGAAAATAAAACATTCGTGTGTTGGACAACAAATATATATATTTAAATAATGAATTCAATAAGTTACCCTACTTTCGTCTTTTAATTACGTTATCCAAAAATTCTAATTGCTTAAAAAAAGGAAATCGGGAGGATTTAGCAGCACCACTGCCACTTCTTGATTCAATTTCCATCTTTTTTTTCTCTCTGTTATATTGCTCTCTCAATGATATGCATCTTTTTTGGCAATACGAAGGAGTATAAATGTCACCTAAATAAAAATAGAACATTTTAGTTAAGAATTATTATTATTTATTAACAATCATCACATTATTATTATTTTATTAATTACATAATTTATGGTACAAGTAAAATTTACTCACCACAGTTCGTTTGGATCATTATTTTTGATATTTCACTCCAAGCATTTTGTTTCATTGCGCTGTCCTTAAAATTGTTATTACTTTTATCATATAGAAATGGACGTTCTCTATACAGTTCTATCAAAAGCTCATCACCACTCTTTTCTTCAATAGTAATAATACTTTCAGGTTCACTGCCATCATTCGGATCACAATCATTTACATGTATTTCAGATGAATCAACAGTATAATAATTTAAATGATCCGACATTTTTTTGCTCAAAGTAGAACTCAAAAATGTTTTTTAAAGAAATATAACAATACAATTATAAATCTTTTTACCGCAGCAGTGTACTCTCTGAAATAACGAAGAAAAATATTGGTTAACCTCAAATACTGTCATTATATTTTGACCATTCGGTACAGAAAAAGGCAAATAAATTTGTCTTTGTAAATAAAGTTTTTAAAGTAAAAAATAATTTATATTTCATTTTAGTATATTTATTTATAAATTATATGTATATTATATACTTACATATTATGTACTCTTATCAAAACGCAATTCCGCAGTCACGACCACGACTTATACGTATTACGAAGTACAACTCTACGTTTTTCTCTGCTTTAGTTCACGTCTACGTCTACGACAGACGTAAGCGCTCACGTCTCCTTTTCTGCCATCAGCCTTAAGACCATCTTAAGTACGATCTTAGGCTGAGTTTCCACTGAGCACGTCACGCGTTGCGTCATCACAAGTTAACCAATCAAAACATCCCATTTTATTACATTACTTGTGACGGGATCAAAATGGGATGTTTTGATTGGTTAACTTGTGATGACGCGACGCATGACGCGCTCAGTGAAAACTCAGCCTTAAGATGTTATGAACCAATCACAGAGCCGTATTAGCATCTTAAGACATTACTTAAGACGGTCTTGAAATAAGATCTGATTATGAATACCGGCCATATGGTTTCAGATATAGCGTTTTTCATTGGCAGAACTGATGCGCACTCAGTGCACATTAAAGCCATTGTACACTAATTTAATCTCTATTTAAAGTAAAGTGCAAATATTTCAACTGATATAAAATGCCCAATACATGTTTTACCAAATAGTACAACGAA
>NW_020224258.1:0-5614 GCF_003070985.1 Temnothorax curvispinosus
CAGCGCGCTCTTTGCTTCCGTAGCCGCGGTCGCCGCGGTCGCCGCGTTGCTGTCGCTGTATTGCGCGCTTATTTCGAACATTCTCCCCGCCTTCGTTGACCAGGGTCAACGAACATTTATACTACGTCTGATTCTATAGGTAACGGGCAAACTTTGACGATAGGTCGTTTCAATACTGCATGTTGTGTACGAACTGAGACTACTCGCGTATATCCATCGCTGCCGGGAAAAGTTTCAATGATACGGCCTAAAGGCCATTTTGATGGTGGGTACCTTTCATCCACTACTAATACGAGAGAGCCAACCTTCAACGAAGGAGTGGCCTTATTCCATTTGTAAATGGAAAGATAGCGTTGTAAACACTCGCTGGACCATCTAGTCCAAAAACTGTCCAACATTTGTCGAATCAGTTGCCATCTGGATAATCGTGCTACTTTAACAGCTTCAAGAGATGGTTCAGGAATAATTGTGGGAGCACCTCCAATCAGAAAGTGTCCAGGAGTTAATGCGTTGAGATCGTTAGGATCATCAGTTAGGGGACAGAGAGGTCTTGAATTGAGGGTAGCCTCAATCTGCGTTAACCAAGTACTCATCTCTTCAAAAGTAAGCAAGTTGTCACCAACTACTCGTTTGAGATGAAATTTAACGGAACGAACCCCCGCTTCCCATTTACCTCCGAAGTGAGGTGCAGATGGAGGGTTGAATTTCCATTGCGTTCCGTGATTGGCCAGAAGCATAGCCAAGTTCCCCAATTCTTCCGAGGAAGACGAGAATAGCCTTTTGAGTTCTGAATCAGCTCCCTGGAAGTTCGTGCCGCAATCACTCATCAGGGTGGCGCATATCCCCCTTCTGGCAGTGAATCGCTTGTAGGCGGCAATGAACGCATCAGTGGTGTAGTCGGTTACCAACTCCAAATGAATTGCCGACGTAGCGTGGCAAACAAAGAGAGCTATATAGGCTTTGTAGGTCTTGGGATTTCTTCCTCTCCAAGTCTTAAGGACAAACGGTCCTGCGTAATCAACACCAGAATGTAAAAATGCCCTAGATGGCGTTAGATTTTCTATTGGCAGCGGAGCCATTATTTGCTGTGCTCTTTTCTGACGAAAGCGGGCGCATCGAATGCATTTAAGAATAAAGGAACGGATTGGAGCTCGTCCTCCTATTATCCAGTATTCTGTTCTAATAAAATTAGTAGTTAATTGCGTACCACCGTGCATAGTACGCAAGTGTGCATCAGCGATAATTAATGCAGTAAAAGGGGAGTCTTTCGGTAGAATAAACGGATGTTTAGTGTTAATAGGCAGGAATGCGGAATGGAGTCGACCGCCTACACGTAAGAATCCGTCGGAGTCCAATTTGGGTGTCAGACGCAAAAGTGGACTCGTCTTATCGAGAGATCGTCCCGAACTTAAAGTTTGCAAGTCGTGTTTGAAATACACTTGTTGCACGGCCTTTATCCAAAAGAGTTTAGCGTGATTTAACTCTTGAGGAGTCAGAGGAGTTTCTGAGAGTATTGCATTTGATCGTCGGAAACGAGCAATAGCTCTCATGCAGGTAGCGGTGATTCGAAGTAAGCGTGTCAAATCTGAGTATCGATGAGCAAGCTCCCATAACTCAGGACCGTAGTCCTTCGAGATGGTGACGACTTTCATTGGTCGTTCTTCTAGATTATCTTCTATATTAAGAGCTCGTACTTCGTTCGGCCAAGTAGAAGGAGATGCTGAAAGCCAATGTGGTCCTTGCCACCAAGTTGTAAACTCTTGAACTTGAACGGGTGTTAAACCGCGTGTTGCACAATCGGCAGGATTTTCCTTTCCTGATACGAATCTCCATTGAGCGTGAGGTAGAGTTTTCTGAATAAATACAACTCGGTTGTGTACGAAATCCTTCCAACGAGAAGGATGCCCAGTTATCCAAGTTTTAGCTATGGAAGAATCTAACCAGACTGTAACAGGTACTCTGTCCCATTCGAGGATGTTTGAAACTTGAGAAATAAGTTTTGTCACGAGGACTGCTCCTTCAAGTTCAAGGCGTGCTATGGTAAGACGCTTCAGAGGAGCGACCTTTGTTTTGGCGCACAACAATGAGACTTTGGTAACTCCATGAGCGTCGGTGGATCGTACGTATACAGCGGCTGCAATTGCCTGCTGAGAAGCGTCACAAAAACCGTGGATTTCTATGTGGTGATCAGATGTCACACCGATCCAACGAGGAATGGCTATCTTATGCTTTTCTTGAAGCTTATTGACGAACTGGTTCCATTTGGTAGATACTGCTCTTGGTAAAGGGTCATCCCAGCCAAGTTTTAGAGTCCACAATTCCTGGATAAGAACTTTGGCAGGAATAAGTACAGGAGCAAGTAAACCAAGAGGATCGAATATCTTAGCGATGACTGACATGACTGTTCGTTTAGAAAGTGTATTGGGCTTTGGGATCTCAATAGTAAAATGAAAGGTATCAGTAGGAGGATTCCAACATAATCCTAAGGTATTGACGAGAGCATTCTCGTTTATCTTCACTGGAGAAGAAATGGCTTGTTTATCCGGAGGGATGGAATCGAGGATTTCTGGGTGATTTGCAGACCATTTATGAAGCGGAAAGCCTCCTGCATTGCAGATCTCAGTCACTTCCTGGACAATTGATCGTGCCTTCTTGATTGAATCTGAACCTCCGAATCCGTCATCCATGTAACGGCCTTTCTTCAAAACGGGAACTGCCAGAGGGTATTTACTTCCTTCATCCTTAATGAGTTGAATGATGGTTCGAAGGGCTAAGAAAGGTGCGCAAATCTCACCATAAGTAACCGTATTCAGCTGGAAGGTTTGAATAGTCAGAATGCCTTTAGATTGCAGGATCCAAAGAATTCTTTGAAGATCTCGATCATCTGGGTGTATTAAAATCTGCCTGTACATCTTCATCATGTCGAACGAAAAGACAAATGGGAATCTGCGCCACCAGATCAGAACGTCGAACAAGTTGATTTGTAGTTTTGCTCCGGTAAACAGTATGTCATTTAGAGAATATCCTGTAGATGTACGACTAGAGCCGTTGAATACAACTCGAATACGATTGAGATCGTTGTCACGTAGCACTCCATGGTGTGGCAAATAATAAACGTGTTGAGGTTCTGGACAGGAATCTGGAACGAGTGTCATGTGCTGCAACTCCTTGTAATCATCCATAAATTTATGATAAGCCTTTTCATACTGAGGATCAGACAACAATCGTTTAGACAGACTGTTCAATACTTTAACAGCCTTCGTCCGAGAGTCTCCTAATTTTTCGGCTGGCTGACTGAAAGGTAGTTTAACTTGATAACGTCCACTTGAATCTCGAGTGTGAGTCGATTGGAAGTGAAGTTCGCATTGCTGATCTTCCTCAGATAACGAAGAATTTTCCGAGATAGGAATCCTTTCCATCTCCCAAAACCGTTGAATCAAGTCATAGAGTTCTTTATCAGTTGAGATATGATTACTTCGAATTAGGAAAGAGTTATAAGCGTTTCCTGCCGGACCCGAAATGATCCAGCCAAGTTTTGTCCTTTGTGCTATTGGAGTATCCAAAGCTCCCTTAATAATTCCTTCTTCGAGAATAATGCCATAAATGTCAGCTCCCAATATGATGTCGATAGATCCTGGAATTGTAAAGTCCGGATCTGCGTATTGTAATCCGATAAGATGAATCCAAGTTGAACTGTCGCAAAGCTTGGAAGGTAACGAAGTAGTGAGTTTAGGTAGTATGTGAGCGTCGATGAAACATTCGTATTCACTCTCGAAATGCGGCTTCATTTTGAAGGTAACAACTCCTCTGGTTTGACGGGCCTTTTGAGCTCCTATTCCAATCAAGGGGATGATCGAATGTTTTCTCGGAAGTCGTAGTCGTTGTACAAGACGTTCAGTAATTAAGGATATCTCGGATCCTTGATCAATCAATGCTCGAGCTTTTATGCGCTCTCCATTGTGACTTTCAATCACAATTTGTGCCGTGGCCAATAATACGCTTGAAGTAGATCTTGAAATCGAAGCAGCATGTACTGTTTTCACATCCGAGTTAGTAGAAGTTGACTGTGCAGCTTGATCCGTTTTAATCGTCGGAGAAGAGACCGCTTTTGTTTCTGCTTTAGTCGAAGACTGATCAGAATTTGTCGATTTCTTGTTAAATTGATGTATAGTGGTGTGGTGCTTGTTGCCACACTTCAAACAACGCGTAGTTACCCGACAAGCCGAGGCTCGGTGTAAACCGAGGCAATTATAGCACAGTTTATGTTTTGCAATAATCGCCATCCGTTGTTGTACAGTTTTCGATGTGTACTGCGAGCAGTGCGCTATATAATGTTTTGCTGAACATAACACACAAGAATTTGACTTCCCGGTTTTTTCATCTTTCGATTTTCCTTGAAAATGTGACGCGGCAGTAGATTGAAGTGAGCGGAAACCTGATCTGTTTCTTTCAACAGCTTGAAGTGTGTGAAACCGATCAAACATGAAAGTGCGAATTTGATCCCATGTAGGCGGCTGCTTTGCTGAGCCTAACCGAATTTCCCAAGCTTTAACCGAATTAGCGTCAAGTCGTTGAACAGCAATAAATACTAAGATGTCATCCCAAGTTTCAACCGGACGTTGTAAAGTCTCGAGTGTGCGATAGATTTGCGTCATGTTCGTGTAAAGTTGCTCCATTTCAGTAGCTGATTCCTTTGTCATTCGTTTCAAAGAGAATAACGATTGAATAGTTTCGTTAACGAGTAATCGTGTATTTTCATAAAATGCAACTAAAGCCTCCCATGACTTTTGAAAATTATCGGCCGTGAGTTTGGTATTTTTAAGTAATAGGGCAGCTGATCCTTTTAAACTCGTCTTTAAGTATTGCAGTTTCTCGACAGCTGTCAGCGAAGTATTTAAAATGATAGAGGTAAATAAATCTTTAAACGACAACCATCTATCTGGCGTACCGTCAAATTCAGGTAATTTAATAATTGGCAAACGTGCGCGATCAAGATACGCTAGATGATCTGAAAGAGATTGCGCCTCTAAAATATTCACAGGAGGTGGTATCAAATTAGAAGACGTTTCTGACACTGGTTCCCGCGAAACAGGTTGAGTAGAAGTCAAAGGCGCTACTGACCCTAATTCCCGCGAAACCGGTTGCGTAGAATTCGAAGGCGTTACGGACTCTGGTTCCCGCGCGAGAATGGAATTCAATCTATCGATTTCCCGAAGATAGATTTGATGCGTCTTTGGAAAAAGGCCTTCCGAAAAATACGCGTGATTCATTATCAGTAATCTATCCGCTGCATTTAATGAGCGTACTGCCAATCCGATGGCCTGATGTCGCACTGAGAACTGATCCCAGTTCTCTTTTAAATCTGTAAGACGCGTTTGCACCATAGTCAGCGTAATATTTGATCGTCCAACACTAATTAAGTTATCACTCGTTTTTTCAATCATGCCCATCATGGTGAACTGAAGTTCTAAATAATTTTCCACATGACTGAGTCTCATCCTGAGGCCGTACACCGGTATTCAGGAACTGTATATGTATTTATTCAGGATCTCTATCCGGGATCCAAATCCGGCTCGAAGGACCAAAATGTTTGAAATATGTACTTTGCTCAACT
>NW_020224259.1:0-3400 GCF_003070985.1 Temnothorax curvispinosus
TGACTATCGCTTGTCGCATATTTCATCGAGTGCCCTAAATTTGCGAGGTCGTCTGTTAACAATGACGCTGCATTTTGTGACAAACCAGAAAGGCGGCGACAATCTTGTTCATTGTGGATACATATATGTACTTCATCGCGAGGGTGCTGGAAAATTCATATGGCGATGTGTTTTATATAAAACCGGCAAATGCCGTGGACGCTGCTATACATCCACCAAAAACAAAACAGGTATGTTAGTATTGCTGTGTGCAACATTGAATGATTTATTTTGTTATTGATGATATAAATTTATAGGTAGAGTAACTGAAGAATTTGATCATTCTTACGCGCCGGATCCCGCAAAAGTTGAGGTAATAAAGATAATGGCCAAACTGCGAAAGAAAGCTAAACAAACTCAAGAGCCGACAGGAGTCATTGTTGCTGCAGCCACCGTTGATGTGTCTGTGGCAGCTAGTGGACAGCTCCCAAGCCGAAGAGAGCTCAGCTATACGGTTCGCCGCATTCGTCATGTCGAGCAAAACGTACCAACAAATCCCTCCATTATTGATGAGTTTGTAGTGGCCGATGGTTACCAAAACACGTGAAAGAACGAAGTATTTTTGAGATGTGACTGTAGCATTACGATAAATGTTGATTTGGGGATCTTTTTGGTGGGATCTTTTTTGTGGGATTTTTTGGTTCGGGTGATTTTTTCAGGGATCTTATCAATGCCAACCATCGAAAGGTATCGCCCAAGACCTCAGATACGGGAATTACGGTAAGAGATGTGATCTCGTTATCCTCTTGGAGCTATCGTCCGGCAATCAGCGGGTTAATTTGTAGCCGCGCCCCTTCGGCCAGCGAGACCGAGGGAAATCGGGTTGCAGCCTATACTTATCGTCCTCTTAATCGTATATATTCTTTTACAATTTGTGAACGCAGGCTGGCTTTGTTATTTTGTCATATTTATGTGATGTCTTCACCTGTTAGGCGTAGTTTTTTCATTTTCCTAAAGGTTTAAAACAGAAATTGATTTAGTTCGTTAACAATTTTGCAATATAATACACTACAATTTCTCAATGTGTTCAGGATTGCAAACACCGCGATCAATTACCGCGATCGACACCGGTACCGCCATCCCTGAGCCGCCCCCTGAATGAGGCGACTTCGCGCCGACCCCCCGCGTCATCCCTGATCGCGCGGTCTCTCATGTAGCGCTATCGATCCGGACACGCAAGGATCCCGTGATCCTGCGAAACGCGCCGATTGGCCCAGTTCATTGTCGCGTCACCGAATGCTCCGGAAACGGGCCCGCGAGAGCGCCGGTCCCTTCAGTAGAAGCTTATTGAACGACTCAAGCGGTACTCCAGCCGGTTTGCAACCGTACTCTGTAAAACTCTACTCCGGTTCACGCGGATTTACGCCCCGTCGTGTATCTGTGCCGCAATTATCGTGCCGCCAGTGCATTTTGTGCAAGGGTCTCGACGGCACTCGCAACCGCGCCGTTTACGCGCGATCGCTCCCGCTCTCACTGTGCGGCGACAAACACTTACGCCTCGGAGCGTCAGCATCTTCACCCTCGCAGCAAGCGAGGAGTGAATGTTACCTAAACTCAAGTGCGCGTCTCCGCGTGACATATCTCGCGCCCCAAGTGCGCTCGACGCCGTGCGTACTCGCACGCTTCAATCACGTGCACGTCGCACATACTAGCCGCGCCTCAAACTGTAAAGGCCACCGACCACCTGTATATTTCTAATAAAACTGTGCTGTGCACCACCGAGATAGAAGTGTCCGCTCATTTTCCGCACTCCGGATTCCTGTCGGGGTCGACCCGGCCTGCCTTGCTCCAATTGGCGAGCCGGAGTTACGCCCGGCCAAGAATCTCGCCAACACAATGTAAGAGAAATTTTATCAGTTCAGCAGCTTACCTTGTTGAATTTGTTGATTTTTCATGCCTCTTAATTGTTTAATATTGCGTATTTCCTTCTCCTTCGGCAAGTTCTTCGAATCCCTTATTTTTTTCTCTCATCTCCAAGTGCAGATTTTCAGTTTTATGAAGATTCTTACATTGTTTCACAGCAAGCTCCAACTTTCCCACAGATTCCATTAAGTATACTTCTTTCACCTCTGTTCAACGCTGCCTCCCCTTTTATCTGCAAACAGACATATGACAATTTAATTAAAGTTATTTTAATTTAATTTAATCTCTCAATTCTTAATTATGCTGACAAATTCTTTATTAGTGTTGTGTAAAAATGTTGTTTTAAACATTGTTGTGAGATGATAATCTGATTCGTGTTGCGCCGAGTGAGATCAGAAATCAGAAATGGCAACAGTAGACAAGATAGTCAAGTTTTATTGAACCATGAATATTGAGAAATGAATCTGGAGTAGAAGGACCTCAAAAAATGGCGTTATCTGGTGCACGTCAGGGAAGGAGGTTCAGCACGTATAACGCAGAGATAAATAGCACGCCGCATAAAAAGATGACAAGCACGTAGATCGCAAGGATGACAGGAACGTAGAACGCAAGAATGAACGGCGCGCAGAGCAAGGAGTCTAGCGCGCAGTTCGCAAAGATGACAGGAACGTAGAACGCAAGGATGAATGACGCGCAGAGCAAGGATGTCTAGCGCGCAGTTGATCTCGTTGAGCTGAGTGGTTATCAAGGGAATAGCGGTAATCTCAGAAGTGGTGTATCAAACAGTCGCGGGTATCAACAGAGTAACTTAAGTCAACAGTCGCGGTTATCAGATCAGAATAGCGTAAAAACAACAGTCTATCGAAATCTCCCATACAACCTCGAGCTGTTCGTCACCACGTAAGAGGCCTGAATCTCACATCGCAGTCTCGTGCTGCTCGATCACCTTATTATAAAGGCGTACGCAAGGGCATCTGTTGTCCATCACCACAACGTCGTACTGATCGCAAAGCCACGCGGTAATCTTGCAACGTCGTGTTGCCCGTTAAGACCTCAAACGTGTGAATCTGCGGATATCTCGTTTGTAGCGAATCTACGATCTACTCACAACCTTTTCGTCGGCATACGCAAGGAATCTCGGTGCGAGAATAGAATTATCGTTAGCGGTGAACAAATGATAATGCAGTAAACAGACTATGAAGTGAACAACGCCGGGCAAAACACGTAACATTCGCATAGCTTTGTCGGCAACCTTGTCGCTGTCGCTATCGCTATCGCTATCGCCTATTGTGCAAGGGGCTTAAGGCTTCTGGTCTCTGAGCCGAGAACTCTGCGTTAACGGTGGCGACGTACCGTCGCGGCAGAAATAAGAACTCTCTCCAATGGAGAATTCTGTCCTTTGCGACATGTTGACAACCTATTTTGCGTTGCGTTAAATTTCTTTATTATTTGCTCTGTACTTGTGCTATAATGTTTAATGTATTCGTGAAACTCGTAA
>NW_020224260.1:0-4085 GCF_003070985.1 Temnothorax curvispinosus
TTTTAAAATAATTTTATTACAAAACTACGCAATTAGGCAGTTCTGTATTGGAAAAAATTAGAAGAAAAATAAAATAACGACTTTTTTACTTGCTGTAGTTTCTATAGTCACTCTCTAAAATACGACAATATCAGAAATAAATGAGAATTAGAAACATATCATTATGAGAATACTTTGCAATAAGTATATATACATATATATATATATATAATTATGACATATTATAATATTACAGAAATAAAACTTATTGTGAAATATTTTCGTATAATGTGAAATAAAGTTTTATAACATTAAAAAAAAGAACAAAAAACGGAGTGTAATCAACATTATTATCCATCTAATTTTTAAATACATCAGGATCTCAATATTTGCTGCAAAATCTTAACAACAAAACTACGTGTGCACCGCTGATATAAAATCATTTTGATAAATCATTCAAGTTTATTGTGGATTTTTTATAAATATATTAGCAAAACACAAAATTCATCTATGTTTTCATTTATTTCCTGCATACTAATTATAATGTATGTAAAGAGATATTGCATCTCTTGCACCTTAAATTATTTTTTTTTGTAATATAATGTATAAATAATGAATGATGTAAAACATCATTCATTTTATTTGTATGGAAATAAATAGGCAAGCAACAAAAAAACGAAAAAAGTTATTAGGAACTATATAAGAGATGGTTTCTAATGTATTCAATGCACAAATCTGGATGGACGTTGTTCTACAAATTTTTAATGCAAATCAAAGACCTATTAAAGGATTCAAATCCATGTTAATTGCCAGTATGAAATCTACATGTGTCACAAGATTTTGGGACGTATATAGAAAAAGCAGTGACCGAAGCTACTAAATTTGTATCCATACGTTTAAAAAAAATTGAGCTTACTAATATAAAAATGGATAAGCGATTATACTTTCCCAGATAGCACAGTTGATCTTTATGAATTCATAAAGATCAGATTCAGATCTTTTTGAATTCATAAAGATCAGCTGTGCTATCTGGGTTGTTACAAATTATTATATTATTAGCACAAGAAATACATATAATTGTAATAAATTCATATTTTTATCTCTATCTCTATATAAATGAATGTATGTTTGTTCGCTATGCAAATCTACAGTTTTCAAATTAGAACAACCAAATTTGGTATATACTATCTTATGATACTCTAACTTAATTAGACCGTAGACGTATTTTGAGAACCGCATCATCACCGATTTTTTAGGATATCGGTTCTAAAATTTTCCTAATGTCTGTCTGTCTGTCTGACTGACTGCGAACTACTCATTTATTAATGGACCGATTTACTGGAAACCGGCCAAAATTTGTCTAACTTTTCGAGAATGCTGTACTAATATATAAAATTCTTACGGGTATGTTTGAACGTTATTCTTAAAAATTAATCAACCAAATCTTAAAGTATTATATTATGAAATAGGGGTAGAAAAATTGAGGAATATAATAGATTTCAAAAAATTGTTAATAATAAAGGGGTTACCGATTTCTGTCTAAAAAAAATCTACGTGATTGCTCTAATTTCCGTAAATTTTGAGATATCGAGCTAATTTTTTTATAGATAAAGTATCATTAAAGATAGGTTGGTGGTATTGAATTTGGCGAGAATCGGTGAAGGGGTTGCCGATTTATGTCTAAAAAATGTATAAGTTATTTGATGGATTGAGTATCATTTAAGGAAGGTTGTTATTAAATTCGGTGAGGATCATGGGCAATGTAAAAAAGTTACAATTGACAATATGTGTTTATGAATCATATATTGGTGGATATAAGATTAGCTAGATATAATAAAGTTATAAAAAAAGACGCCGGGGCGAAGCCCCGGGTAACCAGCTAGTTTTAATACAAGTTCCACACATAATACTATATTATATAATACTTTATATTTATTTCCATACAAATTATGAATAATGTTTTACATCATATTTTTATTATAAATTCCAAAACAATATTATATAATTTCTTTTATTTTATTATTTATTTTATTCTTTATATTGCTTTTTTATACATATATTATTGCTTCCTCATAGAGGAAGCTTTGTTTTCGTGAATTTCGTATATGAATCTTCGATTGCGTATAAAGTTGGGTTTAGTCAATCAAATTTAAAAAAATTATATATGAAATAGGGGTAGAAGAAACCAACGAAGAGACTGGTTTTTGAGTTTTTTCTGCCAATATGTTCAGATTGTTATAAAACGTCGAAATATCGCCTAAAAAAAAATGTTCGTGTGTATGTAATATGTATGCTTTTGTTGTCCGTATATGCTCTAACTTCCGTAATTTTTGAGATATTGAGATGTTTTTTTTTAATCGATAGAGTATTATTCAAGGAAGGTTGGTATTGAATTTGGCAATGAGGTTTTTTTTTAAAAAAATTTTGAATTTTTTTTAGAAATGTTCGGTTGCTCTAACTTCCGCAAATTTGGAGATATCAATCTATTTCTAATTTTATTATATTTTTTAGTATTTTCTACCCCTATTTCAAAATTGTGAAAGTTATAGCAGAAAGTTATTTTGTGCCAATGAACTTTTTGCCAACTTTTTTTTGTTAAGTGCTATAACTTTCACAATTTTCACATTTTTACAATTTTCGAACGTCAGCCGGTGGGAAATACATTTAAATTTATTACCTTTTTTGCGTTTTTCATTTCAGGCACGCCGTACAGGAGCTACTGCCTACATTGTAGTCAAACGCGCGTGCAAAGAGATGACTCATAACTCCTACATTTTTTAATATTTTTTCATATAAAAAATACTGTAAATGCACCTAAACATGTACTTCAATATCGTATACACCATGAACCTGATTGGCCTACCACTTTGTCACAAATAAATCCTGAAATTGATCCTCCGCAATCCTCTGCCAGACTGTACTACCCCCTTAAAACGTTGTTTTTTTTTAAATAGCTGTACATAATTTTGCTCACAAAATTGTACTTTTAAGTACGACATTCCTTAAATAGAATGGTTTTCTTGGCAAAATCGAACAACTTTTTCTATTTTAAATGCCCACTCTGTGTAAAAAATGTGGAAGAAAGATATGTATATTATTATTTCATTAAATACATATATGTATATATATGTATATATGTAATCCGTGGTTTATAAATTAAGTTTTATATCTGTTCTTTTTGTAATAACATTATTTTTATATCTATTTTAATTTTATTATAACATATTTCTTTTATTAATTTCAAAAATTGGCTGTAGTTTTCGTAATAGTTTAGATGAAAACGGAAATATTTTTGCTATAAATATGTTATCATTTTCAGTATTATATTAAGTAAAACATGTGCACTTTTTCCGATTTAACACTAGAAATACCAAAAGCTATTTTCGACCGTTTTTATTTTTTAATATTCTGTTTTTTAAAGTAGAAAATTTATATTGTAATAAAAAAATTATTCGATTTATTCGGTCTTTAACATGATTAATGTAACATTACTTTTAAAAATTGAAACGGTAGAAAATTATTTGGTATTTCTAGTGTAAAGGTTACTTTAGAGTCTTTAGACAATCTATAATTCACGACAGAAGAATTTATATAATTCTATTTGTTATGTTTTGTATTTTGTAATCTATAAGAAAACATTTGAAGATATATAATTAATGCATGTATGATGTATACATATGTTTGTATATGTATATATTTTTTTACACGTACCTCTAATTTTTTGAATGTTTCTTTATATATGCAATTTTGTCACAAACTGTCGTGAATTATAAATCGTGTAAAGTGACCTTAAAACTAATACTCTTTTCTTTTTGCTTCCTCATAAAGGAAGCTTTGTGATAATAAAAAAAAATTTTTTCGAGATTTAGATGAAAATAAATTTAGAATGTTCCAAAATGTCAAGAAATCATATTAATAGAAAATGTCCGGAAGTATGTATGTGTGTATGTGTGTGTACAGATTTTTTGTACACGTATCTACTTCTACAATTTTTTAGATACCGGGTTGAAATTTTGCACACAAATAGAGTATCATAGAAAGTATATTCTTCTCTAATTCTATTAAAATCTGTTGACCGGTATGGATTTTAAGGGGATTTTCATTTT
>NW_020224261.1:0-2583 GCF_003070985.1 Temnothorax curvispinosus
GTTGAATTGCTTTATTTTTATTTAAATGCCATATTTTAAGTTGTTAACATTGGTGTGTGCATTTATATTCGGTATCTTATTATGGTTCCTCTGCTGATACTACTTATGTTTTCTTGTCTGCTTTGTGAATATTTCAGCAGGTAGAATAAATATTTTTTCAAAACTTATTCATTTATATTCACCTTAGCTTGTTTTAAGTGATGGATGTGATGTAATAAATTATATGAATAAGCTGATTTTTAATTTGCTATATTTCAAAGTCAGTGTGCATTGCTTTTTATTGTGCTTTTCCTTTTTTTTAGAAAAAAAGCTACTGGTACAACTCTTCCTTTTTTCGGAGCAAGATTTAAAGGAAATTGGGGTTAACGAAATGGGTCAACGGAAGCTGATAGTTTTCCTCGTTAGGGACCACACTAATGTGATCAGTATATCAATTTCATCCGCATTAATACTTAAGATTCAAAGTTAATACATCCTTTTATCAACAGTTCATTACGGTTGACACACCAAATGCGGACACATCAAATATAATGTCCGTGCCAATCAGAGAGACGTGCCTATCAGTAGAACCAGGTCCCTCAACATCAAAATCTTTTTCAACACGTGAATCGGTAAAAGCATTCCTGGTTTTGGCAGTAGTACGCTGGCTATTGATTGTGGCTAATTCCACTGCAAAAAAATTGGACTTATCTTTGTTTAATTTGTTATTACTTTCAATATAGGCCCAGACTAAGCTGACGGAACTGGACGAAACGGATACTGACTCATTGTTTAAGCCAAACACTGCAGTTAATGTAAAGTCTGGCATTAATCGCAATTTTTTATCTAAAAATTTACTCTTTCTATAATCAACCCTCGTTTATAATTTACAGAACAGCAAAACTATTGATGTTGAGAAATGGATTAAAAAGCATTCAGAACAGCATGAAGACTTAGCCAAGATTTTGCAATCAAATAAATTTACTAACAAGCACCGAAGAGATTTGGTAAAGATTCTAGTATCTAAAATGTGCTCAGAATGTGGCAACACGTAAGTACATATAATTAGTCTTTGCTTTTATTTTTTGTTAATTTTTTTCTATTTTTTGTAAAATATTAATTGTTTTCTTTTGTTTTTTTATTTAGATATCCTTCCAAGGAATATAAGTCTCGTGTTGCAAAGGCCATTGTGTCCACATTTCCTAGATTATCATCAAAAATGGAAGGGCGTTCTCATGTAAGTAACTTGTGGTTTCTGTATTGTTAGAAATGTTTTAAGTGTTTCAGACGTTCCCTTTTTTAAATTTGTAGGAGAGTTTTTCCGACAAAGTTGTTGGAGAGGGCTATCTTGAGTGGCGGCTGAAAACGGTAAGAAAGCATTTACCCAGGAAGGAAAAGCGCAGAGGACTAACAACTGAAAGACCAAATAAAAAAAAATTAAGAAAACAACCGTTTATAGATAGGCCACAACTAACTGAGTCTGTCCTCATTGAAAAGGTACTTAGTTGACAAATAATTAAAACTAACTATTAAAGCTGTAAACTGCAATTTACAAGTCACTTTTTTAAACCAGATTTCGGAAATGAAGCATACAAAGCCAACTGATTCCGTCAAAGCTCAAATTGAACGTTTACTCTATGAAACCCGGCCAAACAGACATACCGAAATCAAATCATCTGAAAGCATCACAGTTTCCGATGAATTAAAAAAATGCCCTCGCCTTAAAAACTATGAGGATGAAATGGTATGACAAATTCTTTTCAATTGTCTTCAAAGTTCTAAATTATTTTTTTTTATTTTTTATTTCTATATAATGACAATTTTGTCTTAAAAATTATGGTGGTTGCAGATTGATAATAAATTTAGAGACATTTTTAAAGAGCACGACGTACTGTTGGCAAGATTTCCCACCTATTTCGTCCCACGTATTATTGCACATTGTAAAAATGTGGCACCTCATTTGCTAGAGAAATTAACTGATTTTGACAGTGAGTATATGTATATTATATATGTTTTTATTTCAGCTATACGCCAAGAAAGGACTTGGTTTACAATTCAAACTTACAACACACATCTATCCACACCTCATCCATCCTTCCTCCATACATACATTCTTTACATATCTTCTTCTTTTTTCTCTTTCTTTATCCTATCTTTTTTATAGCATTCCTCTCTCTCCTTTTCCATAATCTATTTAACACCTTTCCTTTTTCCATTCTAAATTTGTCATCGCATATATTCACTAATATTTCCTTGTTATTCCTACTTAGATTCTCAAACCACACACTTGTGATATTCGCTTATGTAATGCTCGCTTATGTAATGCTCTAAGTTGTCTCTACCTATCTTGCAGAATCTACATTTCATATCTTCTACATCCAGCCAATATTTATTTGTGTCCTCTAAATTGCCGCACCTTAATTTTACCATCGCTCTAATTTCATCTCCTGTTTTTACTTTATCCAAGTTAGCTTTTAATAAATAACTGGGTGTCTTGTTCCTCGCCTCTATCTCTTTGTACCTTATATTATACCTTGCCTCTTCTATTTTACTGTTTATTATTTGCCCTTGAATGTCCTATTCCCTTATTCTTACTAAGCCTTC
>NW_020224262.1:0-2805 GCF_003070985.1 Temnothorax curvispinosus
CCGATTGGTGACGGCTTACGGCAAAACGTTTATTATTTTCGGGATATCTTGACCTTACGAGTTGGGACTCGGTAGGCACAGGCGGGCAGACTAGGAAGCGGTCGGGTTCGCAGGTAGAACAAAAGGTGTAGGCGTCGTTAAATGAACTTCACTTCGTTTTACTTTATATTGGAGCTTTATTTCAGCGCTCCTGTTACACTCACTAACTTACACTTGTAGTTGCCTTTCACAATTATTATATCTCGCACGCGCTTTGTTATAATGTAGAACTTCGCGACACGACTTACGAGAACGGTCACGGGCAGAGTCTCCGGTGTATTACTCTCCGTCGCGGCTTCTTCGACGGTCCCTTATATTGCTTTGAGTTATGCCCTGTCGGCACTTTTCTGCCGGGTTCGACGGTCCCCCGAATGAGGTCGGTCAGTGACCGAGCGCATTCGCAATCTCGCTGTACTCCCGCGGTTCCGCGATTGTCGAAATGCGTTGTCGCACATTCCTATGCATCTCGCAATAGTTCGATTGACGCGGAAGCTTGATGAACTTCCGCGTCCGCGTCAGCGTAAATTGAGGAGTCTTTCGAAAGACAATTTCCTCGAAGTCTTTCGAAAGGCTATTCTATAATTTTATTATAAATAATTTAATAATTACCCGTTGTAATTTCAGATTACAACATCCCTCCCCCGTTAAAAAGAGAAAACGAGGTTCTCGAGTTTTCGCTATATTCTTTAATTTATACTTTGTTGTATACCCATTTCTATATTTTTCCCTTATATATATTTTACATTTTATGATACCCGTGTACAATATTTTGGTATAATCGTTTACTATTCTATTAGAACCTAGTACTTACACTACGTTTTAAAATTGGTTTCGGAAATCCGTATGGTCGAAATGATCTTTCTTCGTCGTATAATGTAAGTGGTGATCGTGGGTTCTTTTTCTTTTTTATTAATACGTATATTACAGTGCTTACTATGGCTAATGTAATTATACCGCTTGCTGTCATTGGGTATATGAATTGTTTTCGGACGTAAAAATTTCGGTCGTCGTCCTCTAGGTCAGTATTCATTTTCTGTATTTGTGTTTTTAATTCTGTCAGTTCAGCTCGATGCTGAGTTAAATCGTCTGTTGTCTCGTTCCGTAATGTGATCGTTTCATGGTCATATGTAAGCGAAATATTTACTTCGGGTAAATATGTCTCTATGCCACCATCTCCCTCTTTTTTGTTATTCTTCTATAAATAGTTTTAATTTGTTTACATGTAGGCGCATTATTTTTCTTCCTTTCTTTATAGTATAATTAACATCTGAATTCTTTTCGATAATTGTGTACGGTCCTGTCCATAGGGATTCAAGTTTCTTTGAACGTCCTCGTCGTAACGTTTCATCGTGCATGAGTACTTTGTCACCTACACGAAAACTGGTTTCTTTAGTCTTTGTATCATACTGTTTTTTCGCTTTAATCTTTTCTTCTTGTACGTGTTCCCTGGCAACTTTGTTGGTCGCTCTTAATCTTTCCCGTAACTCTTGTGCGTAATCATCATAGTTATACGTGAGTTTAGGTGGTTTTGTCAGTGCTGTCGGTAATTCAGCTTGGTGACCGTATACTAGCTCAAACGGTGTATACCCCGTCGCTGTGTGCGGCGTTGTATTATATGCGAATATCGCAAACGGTATCCACTCATCCCAATCCGTTTGGTCCTCGTTTATGTAGTGTCGCAGGTATTCTGCTAATGTTCGGTGGGATCTTTCGAGTGCTCCGTTGCTTTCGGGATGATACGCGGTAGTTTGAATTTTGTTTATCTTCAAGAGTTTACAGGTGTTTTTGAATACCTCGCTCAAAAAATTCGTGCCTTGATCAGTCAGAATTTTTTCTGGAATTCCATGCTCTAAGACAATTTTTGTCACAAATTGCTTACTTACTGTACTTGCTTCTTGGTTTGGAATTGATATCGCTTTACTATATTTCGTTAAATTATCTTGAAATGTTAACAAATATTTATTTCCATTCGTTGTAATCGTAAGTGGCCCTACAATATCCAAAGCACATTTCTCGAACGGCTTGGTAGGTGTGTCCGTAATTACCAACGGTACTTTATTTTTCCGCGATAACTTATTTCTTTGACATAGCTCGCATTTAGCTATATATTTTTCGACGTCTTTCGTCAATCCGCGCCAGTTATGATTTAACCGGATTCTATTTACTGTTCGTTCGACGCCTTGGTGCCCTCCTATAGGTGCATCATGGTACTCATGTAATATCTGCTTCTTTTCTTCTTCTGTATATATTCTTGCTTCCTCTTCGTTGGAATTATCCTCGTTTATCGTGTGGATTTTCGGTTCTTCTTCTGCGGCAACTTCGTTTTACATTGCGGCTCAGTGCGTCGGCGTTTACATTCGCCTTTCCGGCTTTGTGTATAATTTCGTAATTGTGTTCTTCCAGCGTAACTTGTGGAATCGGTATGTCAATTTCCTTGTCTGTAGTATTTATTACGCTTACAATGCAAATATGATTCTCCGGTTTATCACTAGGCAGTTTCCAATATAAACTCCTGGTTTCATATCTCTTGCTTGTACGATACCTTCTTCATTTTTATCCGTAATTGCCTCTATTATAGTCTCGCTGCGAGGCTTTAGTGTGACCTTTCCATACGGGTGCAATTTGAAAGTTTCTTCCTTTATTTTTAATTGCATTTGCTCGTAATCGCAAGATGCGGCGTGTTTCCGTAGAAAATCTATTCCTAGGATTCCATCGTATTCTATGGCCATGTCCTCTCCTACCACATAAAATGCGTGTTTAATTTTT